>NC_041383.1:264767675-264772255 GCF_002162155.2 Triticum dicoccoides | reverse complement strand
CAGACTCAGGCTCCAGGAGGAAGAGGGTGGGAGGGCGGGAAAACAAAGGTAACTTGGAAGGGAGAACCAATGAATATCTTGAAGAGGAAACACCGGTTGAAATAATTGAGGAAAGAAAGCAAAGACTTCACACGAGTAGGATGGATACTCGATTACGAACTCCAGTTTCGAGAAGAAGAAGGGTGGGCGGGTGGGAAAATAAAACAACTGAGGATTGAACTCAATGATGAAGAGGCTCGAGTCGACTTGACGAGAAATGCACCGGATGAAAAGAGAAGAGAACCAACGACCGAAAACTAACTGCGTGAACCTAAAGAAAATTTGAAGGGGAAGAGGAGTAATTCAAAACACCTACGTCAAGATTTCTCACCAGAGCGACAAAGGGGCTGAGGAGTAAAAATAATTCCTACTCTCCGATATAACTAGACTCCGAAAACAGTTTTTCTTCTAGACTCAATAACGGCCAAACTACACGATCAAACAAGGGGGGCTCCTAGGGTCGGTCGAGGCTCTGATACCAACTTGTCACGCCCAAGATGCGACCCTATCCTAAAGGAACTCAAAGGTCCCACCAAGGATAGAAGTGCATCTTGAAGACGCTTTTGCAAGGTGGATATCATTACATCAACATTACATAATAGTTGGGGATACATACATAAGGCATACAATGCCGCACGGATACAACATCATCTTACATAAGAGCACCATCTGACTACGGATGAAACACAAACATAAACTCAAATGACATCCACCCTGCTAGCCCAGGCTGCCGACCTGGAACCTATCCCCTGATCAAAGAAGAAGCAGAAGAAGAGCTCCGAAACAAGCAAGCATCGCTCTCGCGTCAAGATCATCACATAACTTGTACCTGCAACTGTTGTGGTAGTAATCTGTGAGCCACGAGGACTCAGCAATCCCATTACCATGGGTATCAAGACTAGCAAAGCTTAAAGGGAAAGGAAGGGGTAAAGTGGTGAGGTTGCAGCAGCGACTAAGCATGATATGGTGGCTAACATACGCAAATAAGAGCGAGAAGAGAGCAAATGGAACGGTCGTGAAGCTAGCAATGATCAAGAAGTGATCCTGAGCTCCTACTTACATCAAACATAACCCAAAGACCATGTTCACTTCCCGGACTCCGCCGAAAAGAGACCATCACGGCTACACACACGGTTGATGCGTTTTAATTCGGATCTGGTGTCAATTTATCTACAACCGGACATTAACAAATTCCCATCTGCCTATAACCGCAGGCACGGCTTTCGAAAGTTTATACCCTAGAGGGGTGTCCCAACTTAGCCCATGATAAGCTCTCGCGATCAACGAAGGATATACCTTCTCCTAGGAAGACCCGATCAGACTCGGAATCCCGGTTTACAAGACATTTCGACAATGGTAAAACAAGACCAGCAAAGCCTCCCGCTGTGCCGACAAATCCCGATAGGAGCTGCACATATCTCGTTCTCAGGGCACACCAGATGAGCCAGACGTCGGGTTGGCATAGACCCTGATTGCCCAGGGGCGCCGGACATCGCTCGGTTTGGACCAACACTTAGACAAGCATTGGCCCGGGGGGGTTAAAATAAAGATGACCCTCAAGAGGGCGACTCCCAAGGGAAAAGTAGGTGGTGGTGAGGCAAATGGTAAAACCAATGTTGGGCCTTGCTGGAGGAGTTTTATTCAAAGTGAACTGTCAAGGGGGTCCCATAAATCACCCAACCGCGTAAGGAACGCAAAATCCGGGAACATAACACCGGTATGACGGAAACTAGGGCAGCAAGAGTGGAACAAAACACCAGGCATAAGGCCGAGTCTTCCACCCTTTACCAAGTATATAGATGCATTAATAATAATATAAGAGATATTGTGATATCCCAACATAATCTTGTCCACCATGGAGCAATCTTCAACTTCACCTACAACTAGGAATGCTATAAGAGGGCTGAGCAAAGCGATAACATAGCCAAGCAACGGTTTGCTAGGAAGGGTGTCAAAGGTTAGAGGTTCATGGCAATATGGGAGGCTTGATAAACAGGTGATAGGTAGCGCAGCATAGCGATAGAATGAAGCAACTAGCATAGCAATGATAGTAGTGAGATCCAGGGAAATGGTCATCTTGCCTGAAATCCCGCAAGGAAGAAGAACGAGTCCATGAAGAAGATGAAGCCACGGAGACGAATCAAGCGTAGACGAACGAATCCTCACGATCGCAACGAAACAGGAACTAACAAGAAGAAGCACACAACATGGTAAACACACCACACATGACCAAGACATGTTGCACAACAAGCATGATGCATGACAAGACTACATGAAGCTACTCATGGCAAGAGATGATGCAAATAAGAGCAACACATCAAGGCAAGTTTAAATGAGGCCGGGAACACCATATAACAATTCCGGTAAGTCCTCATATGCAAATTTCGAAATTGGTCCAGATCTGAATAAACCTTATGTTCAAGTTGTTAAACAACAAGTTAAGATGCACAAAGATGATCTACACGAGATTCTAGTCAAGTTACATATAAAGTTCATTTAGTTCGGAGCTACGGCCTAGAAGTTGTGAGCAAAACAAGTTAAACATGGCATTGATGCAAAATGCACCCAAACATCAAGCCAACACCTCAAAACATGAATGCAACATGATAATATGAAACTACATGCAAAAACAAGCAAGTTCATATAGAGCACACTCAAAACGGAGCAACGGTTCCACACATACACTCTATACAAGTTATACCAACAATCTGTCCAAAATAGCAATTAGGCATCTTGCAAGCATCAAAACAATATGCTACAGCACCCCAACATGAAAACAAAAGGCATGGGCATGATGTACAGGTAAAGCATAACAAAACATGAACACTGAGCTATCTCGAGAAATCACTAGAACATTCTCAAACACACATGTCAAGATTGCAATTAATAACAGTTCAGACTTTGCAGAAAATAACATCAGGTTGCAATGTTTAGAGCTATCAAACAACATGCTACAGGAACTTATCATGGAAAACAAAGGCATGGCATGAATCTACTAATTGCATAGAACAAAAGTCCCTTACTGACCATGAGCCAAAAAGGATCAGAAGATATGATGGCACCCATGTAAACATAGCAAGTTATAATACAGATTCATACATGGTAGGAACAACAAAAAGTAGGCATGTTGGTGAGCTTGTACCACTCACCACAGAGCAATAAATGGCATGGCAAGGCAACCAAAAGTAAGAATACATGTTTATGAAGCTAAGCATGGCAAGAGCAAGTTCATAGGTTGCATGGATCACTAAAAACAAGCATGGCAACAACTGAACTTAATGTTAACAGGCTGACAGCAACATTAATTAGCAACTTTGGAGCAAGATTACAACAAGCTACAGCAGGCTATAATTGCAAACAGGGGCATGGATGGATAGAGCTTACCATGTAGAACAAAACACCCTTAGTGAACATCTCCAGATTATGCATAGAATGACTTGTAGCAGCAGGTTTACATAGCATCACGAAATAACAGATTCAGCCTAGCAAAACAGTAAGAGCAAGTACCCTACTTAACAAGCTCGATTCACTCACCACAAGTCATTGCATGACAATATAATCATAGCATCAGCAAGAATACATGTTTATGAAGCTAACCAAGGCAAGAACAAGTTCATAGCATGCAAGGATCAACTACAACAACCTTGGCAAAATTGAATAACATGTAAACAATCTGCCATGAAACATTTTGTAGCAAAAGTAGAGCACGAAAATGACATGCTAGACTACTCCATAATTTCAAACAAGGGCATGAATGGCTAGAGAATAACCATATGTTCAAAACATCCTTACTGAAGTATCTCAAAATATGCATGGATCTCTCTGTAGCATCAAGTTTACATGGCATCAAAATAACACCAGAACAGGGACTAAAATCAGCAACATCACGAAGCCAAGTTTGCATGCTTGTTCTAGTCACCACATTGATCAAAAAAATACATGGCATACACCAATGTAAAGATGGCATGGCATAGATCAAAACACATGTAGACATTAACCTCATAGGATGCACACATCAAACATGGCAAAAATGACAAATGAGCATGTTCTGTTAACAGCAGCAGACAACATCATATAGCACTCTTGCAATGATGATTCAGGCATCAAGATGAGCTCAAATGAACATGATGCAAAGGAATGAAATGAAGTACTCATTGGGCGAACAATTTGACATATTACACGCACAAAATGAAGCAGTATGCATGGAGTTATGATGCGATGAACATGGCATGATAATATGCAAAACTTAGGGACTTGGTGGAATTTATACCGACGAAAACGCGACGACGAGAGGCGGGATGACAAGGTCCAGGGGGGAGGCGCCCGTTTGGTTCGGGAACCCGGTGGATCTCATACACCCGGGATAGATCCGGCCGGAGTGGAGGAGGAACTCCGGCGAAGGGGCGCCGGACGGCTTCGGGAATGGCGGGCGCCAGGGCGCGGGCGGCGCCGTAGCGAGGAGGCGCGGCGGAGGAGCTCCGGGGTGGCGCCGGACGGCGGGTGGCGCAGGAGGTGGCGCGGCGGAGGAGCTCCGGCCGGGC
>NC_041383.1:264664116-264767231 GCF_002162155.2 Triticum dicoccoides | reverse complement strand
AGGGGCGCGCTCGGGCGGCGGCGGCGGCGCGCGGGCCGCGCGGGCCAACTGCGGGCCGGGCGGGCCGCGGGCGGCGGACGGCGGTGGCACGCCACATGGCGGGATCTTGTTGGGTAGGGCGCAGCGGCGGACGCATCCCGTCCAGATCGGACGTGTCCGGCGGGCGAGAGGAGCGGGGCTAGGGTTTTGGGGGAATTCATCCGCGAATTTCGGGGGAGGGGCTAATTTATAGAATTCTGGGAGCTAGGAGAGTCCAAATGAGGTGCGGTTTTCGCCCACACGATCATGATCGAACGACCGAGAGCATGGAGGGGAGTTAGATGGGTAACCCTAGCCCTCTCCGGTGTAACCCTAGCCCTCTCCGGTGTCTATATAAACCGGAGGGTTTAGTCCGTAGGACAACAATAATCATAATCATAGGCTAGCTTCTAGGGTTTAGCCTCTATGATCTCGTGGTAGATCAACTCTTGTAATACTCATATCATCAAGATCAATCAAGCAGGAAGTAGGGTATTACCTCCATCGAGAGGGCCCGAACCTAGGTAATACATCGTGTCCCCTGCCTCCTGTTACCATTAGCCTTAGACGCATAGTTTGGGACCCCCTACCCGAGAGCCGCCGGTTTTGACACCGACACCCGCGGCGAGGGCAACCGGAGGATTGCACGAACGTCACCACCGTGGCTATGCCCCTCGGCTAGGCAGGGAGGGACAGAAGGAATAATTTCTCTACTCGTACCTCGCGGAGCATGGTCACCGGGATGTTGTTGGTGATGTCCTTCTCTGATGCCTCGGTCGCGGGGGAGGCGATGACAATGCCGCCTGCATCGACAACGTCCCCCGCAGCATCCACACCTCCATGCGTCCCCGCAGTCCCCACGACATCAGCGGTCGCGGGCCGCGGGGCCTTTGAGGTGGACGGGTGAGGTGCTGCACTAGGATTCTTCTTGGGCGCCATAGTCAATGGATCCGTTGATGACGAAAATGGCGATGAAGGTGACGCGCTACCTACGCTCTCAGGTTCGCGCAAGTGAATCACCCTACCTAGCGCGCCAAAGATGTCGTGGGAAACCACAGCCACCTATGGGGCCATGAGCCCCTTTTTGGTTCGGCAGGGGGATGGGCACGTCGCACGAAGAGCGGAGAAGCGTAACACAGCACGACAGAGATCACAAGGGCAGTTTTACCCAGGTTTGGGCCGTCGTGAGGCGTAAAACCCAACTCCAGCTTTGGTGGATTGTTGGTGGATAATGGTGGAGAACGCGGCACTCTTGCCCGACAGGGTTGCCTTGGGGCGAGAGTGGCTACGCGTTTATGAATATGCGAGGGTCCGAATCCTCTCTCCGGTTGCCATGGGCCTCCTTTTATAGATAAAGGGGTCACCATAGTGGCAAATCAATCTTTTGCACACTGATTATATAGCAAACAATGCTATCATACCTAACTCTGCAGGCGAACAGAGTGCATTAAATGTGCCGCTCGGTGTCACATCACAGCGTGCCCGGTAAGCCTTGCCGATTTGTTTTCCCAGTTTCGCGCCTATTTGCTTTACACGTCTCAGGACGGGTGTCATTTGGAGGTGTTTTCTATAGGAAGTGGCTGCCATGTGGCAGGAAGCACTCACTTAGGGGCTTGACACTGCACCAATCGATGACGTGCATCTCTGTGAGGTGATGTAGTGGAGTAGTTCCTCTCCGCAAGCCTCAACAGTCCTGCCAGGATGGTCTGGAGGCTTGCTTCCAGGGTAACCCCGACCTCGCCAGGCTCGCCTGCCTGGCAAGGGAGGTTTTTTCCCTTAGTGATATCTTGCTCCTCTGTCTCGACTTTGTCTTCTTGATCTGCACTTTGATTCTTCAAAGGACTAATCCTTAGTGCCTGGTTTAATCTTGGGTGCTGCAAATTTGTCCTTAGGCCTGTGCACAGTCTGGGCAACAGACCCAGGGTTTGTTGCACTGACACATTGAAATAGTCGGTAACAGGTAGTTTGATAGCAAGATAATTAATAATGGACAAGTAACGGTAACGGTAAGTAAAGTGCAGCAAGGTAGCCCAATCCTTTTGTGGCAAAGGACTGGCCAAAATAGTCTCTTATAAAAAGCAAAGTGTTCCTGTGAAGGAAATATGCCGTAGAGGCAATAATAAAGTTGTTATTTTATATTTCCTTATTCATGATAAAGGTTTATTATTCATGCTAGAATTGTATTGATCGGAAACTTAAATACATGTGTGAATACATAAACAAATTTGGTGTCCCTAGTGAGCCTCTACTAGACTAGCTCGTTGATCAAAGATGGTTAAGGTTTCCTAACCATAGAGATGTGTTGTCATTTGATAAAGGGATCACGTCATTAGGAGAATGATGTGATGGACAATACCCATCTGTTGGCTTAGCATAATGATCATTCAGTTTATTGCTATTGCTTTCTTCATGTCAAATACACATTCCTTCGACTATGAGATTATGCAACTCTTGGATACCGGAGAAATACCTTGTGTGCTATCAAACGTCACAACATAACTCGGTGATCATAAAGATGCTCTACAAGTATCTCCGAAGGTGTTTGTTGAGTTGGCATAGATCAAGATTAGGATTTGTCAGTCTGAGTTTCGAAGAGGTATCTCTAGGCCCTCTCGGTAATACACATCATAAGCTTGCAAGCAAATGACTAAGGAGTTGGTCACAAGGTGATGTATTAAGGAACAAGTAAAGATACTTGTCGATAACGAGATTGAACTAGGTATGAAGATACCGACGATTGAATCTCGGGTAAGTAACATATCGATGGACAAAGGGAATTACATATGTTGTCATAACAGTTCGACTGATAAAGATATTCATAGAATATGTAGGAGACAATATGCATCCAGGTTTCGCTATTGGTTATTGACCGGAGAGGTGTATCGGTCATGTCTACATAGTCTCGAACCTGTAGGGTCCGTACGCTTAACGTTCGATGATGATATAATATTATATGAGTTATGTGATTTGGGGACCAAATGTTGTTCGGAGTCCCGGATGAGATCACGGACATGACGAGGAGTCTCGAAATGGTCGAGAGGTAAAGATTCATATATAGGACGATGTTATCCGGACATTGGAAGTGTTTTGGGGTACCGGGTACTTATCGGGTCACCGGAAGGGGTTCCAGGTACCCTCGTCAAAAGATATGGGCCTTATGGGCCAAGAGGGGAAACGCACCATCCACAAGGGGCTGGTGCACCCCCCATATGGGCCTGCCTATGTAGGGGAAGGATAGGGGAGAAGGGAAAGGAAAGTGTGTATTAAGATTTCCACTTCCTTCCCTCTCCCCCCTCTTTCCTTCTCCCTCGGTCAAATATGGCAGGGGGCGCCACTTGGGGAGGACCCCAAGTAGGATTCGGCCTACTTGGGGCGCCTCCAGGCACCGTCACCTCTCCCTCCCACCTATATATATATATATATATATGTGGGGGGCGCCCTAGCACACCCCAGACAATCGCCTAGCCGTGTGTGGAGCCCCCTCCACCTTTTACACCCCCGGTCATATTTTCGTAGTGCTTAGGAGAAGCCCTGCAGAGATTAGTTCACCATCACCGTCACCATGCCGTCGTGCTAACAAAACTCATCTACTACCTCGATGTCTTGCTGGATCAAGAAGGCAAGGGACGTCACCGAGATGAATGTGTGCAGAACACGGAGGTATCGTGCGTTCGGTACTTGATCGGTTGAAGCGTGAAGAAGTTCGACTACATCAACCACGTTGTGAAATGCTTCCACTTACGGTCTACGAGGGTACGTAGACACACTCTCCCCCTCGTTGCTATGCATCTCCATGGATAGATCATTGCGTGTGCGTAGAAAAAAATTGTTTTCCATGCAACGATTCCCAATTGTGTCATCAAGAGCCAGGTCTATTCATAGATGATATGCATGAGTAGAACACAAAGAGTCGTGGGCGGTGATAGTCATACTGCTTACCACCAACGTCTTATTTTGATTCGGTGGTATTGTGGGATGAAGCGGCCCGGACCAACCTTACATGTCCACGCACATGAGACCGGTTCCACCAACTGACATGCAACTAGTTTTGCATAAAGGTGGCTGGCGGGTGTTTGTTTCTCCTACTTTAGTTGAATTGAATTTGACTGTGGTCGGTCCTTGAAGATGGTTAAAATAGCAAACTTGACAAAACACCATTGTGGTTTTATGCATAGGTAAGAACGGTTCTTACTAGAAGCCCGTAGCAGCCACGTAAAAGTTGCAACAACAAAGTAGAGGACGTCTAGCTTGTTTTTTCAGGGCATGTTGTGATGTGATATGGTCAAGACATGATGTGATAAATGTTATTCTATGAGATGATCATGTTTTGTAAGTTATCAGCAACTGGTAGGAGCCTTATGGTTGTCTCTTTATTGTATGAAATGCAAATGCCATGTAATTGTTTTACTTTATCACGATGCGTTAGCGATAGTTGTAGAACTAATAGTTGGTGAGATGACCACAATGCAATGATCGAGATCTAGGTGTCGAGCCGGTAACGCTGGAGGTCATGACGATACTTTGGAGATGGGGATCAAAAGCACGAGATGATGATGGCCATATCATGTCACATATTTTGATTGCATTTGATGTTTATCTTTTATGCATCCTATTTTTCTTAGTACAGCGGTAGCATTATAAGATGATCCCTTCACTAAATTTCAAGGTAAAAGTGTTCTCCCTGAGTATGCACCATTGCTACAGTTCATCGTGCTGAGACACCACATCATGATCGGGGTGATTGACTCTACGTTCACATACAACTGGTGCAAGACAGTTTTCCACATTCAGAATACTTGGGTTAAACTTGACGACCTAGCATGTACAGACATGGCCTCAAAACACTGGAGACCGAAAGGTTGAAAGTGAACCATATAGTAGATATGGTCAACATAGATATGTTCACCATTGATGACTACCCCATCTCACCTGATGATCGGACATGGGTTAGTTGATTTGGATCATGTAGCACTTAGATAAACTTGAGGGATGTTTATTTAAGTGGGAGTTCACTAGTAATTTGATTAATTGAACTTAATTTATCATGAACCTAGTCTTGATAGTTATGCATATCTATGTTGTAGATCAATAGCTTGTGATATAGCTCCTATATATTTTTGATATGTTCCTCGAGAAAACTAAGTTGAAATATGATAGTAGAAATGATGCAGACTCGATCCGTGATCTGAGGATTATCCTCATTGCTACACAGAAGAATTATGTGATGCACCGCTAGGTGACACACCTATTGCACAAGGAGATGCAGACGTTATGAACGTTTAGCAAGCTCGGCATGATGGCTACTTAATAGTTTAGTGCACCATGCTTTACGGCTTAGAATCGAGATTTCAAAAACGTTTTGAACGCCATGGAGCATATGAGATGTTCCAAGAGCTGAAATTGGTATTGCAGACTCATGCCCGTGTCGAGAGGTATGAGACCTCGACTTTGCCTACAAGATGGATGAGAATAGCTCAGCCAGTGAGCATGTGCTCAGAATGTCTGGGTACTACAATCACTTCAATCAAGTGGGAGTTAATCTTCCAGATATGATAGTGATTGACAGAGTTCTCTAGTCACTATCACCAAAGCTACTAGATCTTCGTGATGAACTATAATATGCATGGGATGACGAAAATGATTCCCGACCTCTTCGCGATGTTGAAATCAGCAGAGGTAGAAATCAAGAAAGAGCATCAAGAGTTGATGGTTAAATAAGACCACTAATTTCAAGAGAAGGGCAATGGAAAGAAAGGGAACTTCAAGATAAATGGCAAGCAAGTTTCCACTCCCGCGAAGAAGCCCAAAGCTGGACCCAAGCCTGAAACTAAGTGCTTCTACTTCAAAGGGAATGGTCACTCGAAGTGGAATTGTCCCAAATACTTGGCAGATAAAAAGGATGGCAAAGTGAACAAAGGTATATTTGATATACATGTTATTAATGTGTATTTTACTAGTGTTCATAGTGACCCCTATGTATTTGATACCGGCTCAGTTGCTAAGATTAGTAACTCGAAACAAGAGTTGCAGAGACTAATTAAAAGTGAGGTGACAATTTGTGTTGGAAATGACTCCAAGGTTGATATGATCACCATCGCATACTCTCTCTACCTTTGGGATTAGTGTTGAACCTAAATAAATGTTATTTGGTGTTTTCCTTGAGCATGAATATGATTAGATCATGTTTATTGCAATACATTTATTCATTTAAGTCAAAAAATAATTGTTGTTCTATTTACATGAATAAAACCTTCTATGGTCATACACCTAAAGTGAATGGTTTATTGAACCTCGATCGTAGTGATACACATATTCATAATATTGATGCCAAAATATGCAAAGTTGATAATGATAGTGCAACATACTTGTGGCACTACCGTTTAGGTCATATTGGTGTAAAGCGCATGAAGAAACTTCAGGCAGATGGACTGTTGGAATCACTTTATCATAAATCATTTGATACTTGGGAAGATGACTAAAACTCCGTTCTCCGAAACAATGGAGTGATACATCTCCAACGTATCTATAATTTTTGACTGTTCCATGCTATTATATTACCCATTTTGGATGTTTATGGGCTTTACTTTACACTTTTATACCATTTTTGGGACTAACCTACTAACCGGAGGCCCAACCCGAATTGCTGTTTTTTTGCCTATTTCAGTGTTTCGAAGAAAAGGAATATCAAACGGAGTCCAAACGGGATGAAACCTTCGGGAGCGATCTTTTTGGAACAAATGCAAACCAGGAGACTTGGAGTGGACGTCAAGCAACAAACGAGGCGGCCACGAGGGTGCCCAGCATGCCCTAAGGGGGTGGGCACGACCCCACCCTCGTGGGCCCCTCGTGGCTCCACCGACGTACTTATTTCGCCTATATATACTCCCATACCCTGAAAACATCGAGGAGCACCACGAAAACCCAATTCCACCACTGCAACCTTCTGTATCCGCGAGATCCCATCTTGGAGCCTTCGCCGGCACTCCGCCCGAGGGGGAATCGACCATGAAGGGCCTGTACATCATCTCCAAGGCCTCTCCGATGAGTTGTGAGTAGTTTACCACAGACCTTCGGGTCCATAGTTATTAGCTAGATGGCTTCTTCTCTCTCTTTGAATCTCAATACCAAGTTCTCCTCGATCTTCTTGGAGATTTATTTGATGTAACTCTTTTTGCGGTGTGTTTGTCGAGATCCGATGAATTGTGGGCTTATGATCAAGTTTATATATGATAAATATTCGAATCTCCTCTGAATTCTTTTATGTATGATTGGTTATCTTTGCAAGTCTCTTCCAACTATCAGTTTGGTTTGGCCTACTAGATTGATCTTTCTTGCAATGGAAGAAGTGCTTAGCTTTGCGTTCAATCTTGCGGTGTCCTTTCCCAGTGATAGCAGGGGCAGCAAGGCACAAATTGTATTGTTGCCATCGAGGATAAAAAGATGGGGTTTATATCATATTGCATGAGTTTATCCCTCTACATCATGTCATCTTTCTTAATGCGTTACTCTGTTCTTATGAACTTAATACTCTAGATGCAGGCAGGAGTCGGTCGATGTGTGGAGTAATAGTAGTAGATGGAGAATCGTTTCGATCTACTTGTCACGGACGTGATGCCTATATACATGATCATGCCTAGATAATCTCATAATTATGCGATTTTCTATAAATTGCTCGACAGTAATTTGTTCACCCACCGTAATGCTTATGCTATCTTGAGAGAAGCCACTAGTGAAACCTATGGCCCCCGGGTCTATCTTTTATCATATAAGTTTTCCATCTATCTTTTATTTGCATCTTTTACTTTCCAATCTATATCATAAAAATACGAAAAATATTTATCTTATCTTATTATCTCTACCAGATCTCACTTTTGCAAGTTTCCGTGAAGGGATTGACAACCCCTTTATCGCGTTGGTTGCGAGGTTCTTGTTTGTTAGTGTAGGAGTGTGGGACTTTTGAGGAGCCTCCTATTGGATTGATACCTTGGTTCTCAAAAACTGAGGGAAATGCTTACGCTACTGCATCAACCTTTCCTCTTCAAGGGAAAACCAACGCAGTGCTCAAGAGGTATCAAGAAGGATTTCTGGTGCCATTGCCACGGAGGTCTTCGCTCAAGTCAAGGCATACCAAGTACCCATCACAAACTCATCTCCCTCGCATTACATTATTTGCCATTTGCCTCTTGTTTTCCTCTCCCCCACTTCACCCTTGCCGTTTTATTCACCCTGTCTTTCCCAATCTCCTCTCTCTTTCGCTTGCCTTTTTGTTTTCTTGTGTGTTGGATTGCTTGTCACGATGGTGCAAGATAATACCAAATTGTGTGACTTTTCCAATACCAAGAATAATGATTTCCTTAGCACTCTGATTGCTCCTCTTAATGATGTTGAATCTTGTGAAATCAATACTGCTTTGTTGAATCTTGTTATGAAAGATCAATTCTCCGACCTTCCTAGTGAAGATGCCGCTACTCATCTAAACAACTTTGTTGATTTGTGTGATATGCAAAAGAAAAAAGATACCGATAATGATATTGTTAAATTGAAGTTATTTCTGTTTTCACTTAGAGATCGTGCTAAAACTTGGTTTTTGTCTTTGCCTAAGAATAGTATTGATTCGTGGAATAAGTGCAAAGATGCTTTTATCTCTATGTATTTTCCTCCCGCTAAGATCATCTCTCTTAGAAACGATATTATGAATTTTAAACAACTTGATCATGAGCATGTTTCCCAATCTTGGGAAAGAATGAAATTAATGATTCGCAATTGCCCTACTCATGGTTTGAACTTATGGATGATCATACAAAAATTTTATGCCGGATTGAATTTTGCTTCTAGAAATCTTTTAGATTTGGCCGTGGGAGGCACTTTTATGGAAATCACCATATGAGAAGCTACTAAACTCCTTGATAACATTATGGTTAATTATTCTCAATGGCACACCGAAAGATCTACTAGTAAAAAAGTGCATGCTATAGAAGAAATTAATGTTTTGAGTGGAAAGATGGATGAACTTATGAAATTGTTTGCTACTAAGAGTGCTCTTATTGATCCCAATTATATGCCTTTGTCTACTTTGATTGAGAATAATAATGAATCTATGGATGTGAATTTTGTTGGTAGGAATAATTTTGGTAACAATGCTTATAGAGGAAACTTTAATCCTAGACCGTGTCGGTGTACTAGAATAGGGGTACCCTAGTACCCCGAACTTGTGCATGGGCAGTTGCAGCACCCCGCGGCAAAGGCTTGCCGGGCGAACGCCAAGATCCCCCAAGGTTCCCTTGGAGCCATCCAAGAACAAAGTATTTAAGCTAAGGAGACAAGACCCCGGCAAGAGGAGCTTGCCGGGAAGGCCAACCAAGGCGCTCCAAGGAACATGCCGCGACGCGCCACGCGCTCCGGCAAGGCAGCAAGGCCCCGGCAGGAGGAGCTTGCCGGGAAGACTAAACAAGGTACACCGAGGCCCGGTGAGCGACGAGCTTCTGGGCCCGGCGAAGATAACGACAGCGACAAGGCGCTTGCCGTGGCAGGCGGCCACTCTGCGTCCACGCTCCAGCGCATCCACCAACGTGTCGCTCTGGGGGCCTCTCCGGGCGCGCGTGGCGGGAGGCTGTGCAGCCAGCGGTGCGCAGTGGCATGCGAAGCTGACAAGATCGCCATCGTGGCGAACGGTGGCGCCCCTAACGGTCCTTTTCTGCACTGTTCGGGCGACTCAGACAAGCATTTAATGCCCTTGTCCCCTGCCGTCAGGGTTAGGTAGGGTACACTGTACAAGCAACTGTATCAACTACCTCGCTTTTTACGTTTTTACCCTCCTCTGCGTTGCCACCTGTTGGTGACCCCTTTAGCGTATAAAAGGAGGCCCATGCGCAACGTAGAGGGGGTTGGGGCTTGGAGCCTCGGACCTTTAGCTTCGATTCATTCATAGCCCAGAAAACATCACACTCTCTCGCTCGAGAGCAAGAACACCAGATAATACAACCAGACAAGCAGCAGTAGGAGTGTTATCTCTCCGGAGAGCTCCGAAGCTGGGTAAACTGCTCGTGTGCCTCGCCTCGATCTGCTCTTCGTGCGACCTCCGCCCCTCGCCGAACCGAAAGGGGCCCGGTCCGCCGGCCCCATAGGTGTTCGTGGATCAGTTCTCCCCGACATCTTTGGCGCGCCAGGTAGGGTGTGTTGAGATTGTGTGAACCAGATCCGGCGTTCACACGAGCTAGATCTTTATTCCCTTCATCAACATGCCACCGAAGAAGAAGACTTCGGCGGCAGCCGCTCCATCCACGTCACTTCCGCCAACGTTGGAGCAAACGAGTGGTGGGATGGACGCCGGCGGAAGAAAGGACGTCGACGAGGAAGCTCATGATGCCGCCAGGTCCAAGGACAAGGCTACAGAAACCTCGGCGACTGTACATGTTCCACGCCACTCTCAGGAGGCGCAAGATCAACAGCGTCATGGCACTAGCAGTGCCATACGCATGATAGCCCAAGACCAAGTTGGTGGATCTCGGGGCGCTCAAGATCAGCATGCTCGCCAGCGTGCTGGCACGAGCGGAGCACGGTCGCCTGGACGGGATACTGCTCCTTCTAACATAGTTAGAAGTTCAAGCACGTCCCGCTCCTCGCGCCGTCCGCCACTGCCACCCACCACTCCAGCAGAAGCTTTGGCGCGAGCTCAACTTCTCCTAGATTACCCTCCAACGTCGGACAAGATCGACGAATGGAGGGCCACCATTCAGAGTCTCATCGGCTACGCCAACGGCGACACTCCACGGCGGCCGAGCGCGTCGCCGCCGCGGCAGGACCGCCAGACGCGAGCCGGTGGCGATGAAACGGGCGGAGGTGCAACTACCATGCAATCACCGCCCCGAAGGCCAAGATCGCCGACTCGCCGGATCCACCTTGACAGCGACTCCACTGCATCGTCAGATCCACGAGCTCGTCGCGATCAGCGCCAAGTTCTTCATGATCGACAACAAGAAGACGCTCGAACCCGCATCGAGCGCCGAAGAGAAGCGCGACGTCAATCCGACAAGCGCGCTGGGCCCTCTGTTGACATGCATGCGCCAAGGGAACCAGGCAATCTGCCGTACGCGGTAGGTTGTCCTGCGTTCACTCATGAGCTGCGGCAAGTCCAGTGGCCCAGCACAAAGAACTTCAAGCCAGACGTACCGGAGAAGTACGACGGCAAGACGCATCCGTCAGAGTTCCTCAGCATCTACACCATTGCGGTGCAAGCTACCGGGGGACGAGATGACAAGATCCTTGCCAACTACTTCCCGCTGGTGCTCAAGCCCAATGTCAGATCCTGGCTCATGCACTTGCCGGACAACTCCATATCCTCTTGGGCTGATCTGTGCCATCAGTTTGTCGGCGCCTTTACAGGCGGACACAAGCCTCCTGGCCAGGAGAGTGATCTTCATCTGCTCGCTCAGAAGGAAGGAGAGCCCCTGCGCAAGTACATTCAAAGATTCAGTAGTGTGCAACACAACATCCCAGACGTCCACCCTGCCGCGGTAATCAGCGTGTTCCATCAGAACGTGCGGAACCGCAGGATGCGGGAGGAAATGGCGATGTGCAAGATCAGGGACGTCAGTGAGTTATATGCACTGGCCGACAAGTGTGCACGTGCTGAGGAAGGGAGGAGACTCCCCGGAGAAAATATAGGAGCGGGAGGATCTGACAGTGAAGATGCTGCCCCGACAAGGAAAAACCGGCGGCGGAACAACAGAAGGAGGAAAGGCAAAGAAGTGCTAGTTGTTGAGCAGTCTGGCAACGGTGGCGGCGCCAAGGAAGCCAAAGCTGGTGACTCCGGTAAGGAGGTTGCTGCGGAGGCAGCAGTCGCCGACAAACAGGACAGCCCCAACAAGCAATATTGAAAGATCCACCGCACCAAGGGCCATGACCTCCAGAACTGTAAGAAAGTCGAACAGCTTGTTGAGCAACAGAAAGCTGAATACGAGCGGCGCGACAAGGAGAAGGCCCAAGAAGGAGCTGGTGGATCCGGCAAGAAACGTCCCGGCCGAGGAGGACGCCGCGGCAAGGCCAAACAGCGGCAAGGAGACAGACCTCCTCGCGGCCGCGACAAGGATGAAGATGACGGCGACGATGAAGATATGGATGATGAGGAGACTGATGAGCAGGAGTTCCAGAAAGCCACAAAGGTCCTGTGTGTTGACGGTGGTGCTTCTCTGCATGCCTCGCACCGCCAGCTCAAGCAGTGGGTGCGGGAAGTTAATGCAGCAGAACCACCCGTCGAGTCACGCAAGCCTCTGAAATGGTCCGGCACGCCTATCATCTTTGATATTGAGGACCACCCGGATCGCATAACTGCGGTCGGGAGCTTGCCGATGTTGGTTTCACCAACAATCCGCAACCTCAAGGTCACTAAGATGCTAGTTGACGGCGGGGCCGGCTTGAACCTGATCTCCTCCGCGATGCTCCAGAAGCTCCAGATCCCTGACAGCGAGCTCGAAGAGACCGGCACATTTCAAGGAATCAACCCGGGGAGGAGCAAGCCAAAGGGAAAGATCACGTTGCCGGTAACATTTGGTAGTGAGCTGAACTTCAGGACTGAGAGGGTCACGTTTGACGTTGCCGACTTTCCGTTACCTTACAATGGAATCCTTGGCCGTCCGGCACTCGCCAAGTTCATGGCAGCCTCTCACTCTGTGTACAACGTACTGAAAATGCCAGGCCCAATAAGTGTCATCTCTGTCCCTGGTGACAAGAAGGATGCTCTTATCTGTGCCGACAAGATCTACCGGGAAGCAGCAGCTGCAACAGAACGCAGGACACTTGCCGCTGAAGCTCCCGGGGGGAAGAAGAAGACCAAGTCTGGCAAGAGCTCTGATGCCTACTCCGGCAAGCGCACCTCTTCGGAGTGCTGCGCTACCGTCGAGGACGCACCATCGAGCTCCACCGGCAAGTGTAAGAAGGCAATGGCAGCTCCACCTGAGACCAAGAAGGTGTCCGCCAAGGAGGATGGCACTGGTGGTACCTTCACCATCAGCGCCACTCTTGACCCCAAATAGGAAAGCGTGCTCGTTGCTTTCCTGCGGGCGAATGTCGACGTGTTTGCGTGGCAACCGTCTGATATCCCCGGTGTTCCCAGGAAAGTGATTGAGCACCACCTTGCCGTCTGTCCTCATGCGCGGCCCGTCAAGCAGAGAGTCAGGAAGTAGGCAGTAGAGCGCCAAGAATTCATCAGAGAAGAAATCAAGAAGTTGGAAGCAGCAGGCCTTGTCAGAGGAGTACTCCATCCCACGTGGTTGGCCAATCCTGTTGTTGTGCGCAAAGCTAACGGGAAATGGAGACTTTGTATTGACTTCACTGATGTTAATAAAGCTTGTCCCAAAGATCCATTTCCCTTGCCGCGTATTGACCAGATTGTTGACTCCACAGCTGGATGTGATTTGCTTTCATTTCTTGATGCATACTCAGGATATCATCAGATCTTCATGGCAGAAGAAGATGAAGAGAAAACCGCATTTATCACCCCGTGTGGCACATACTGCTTCGTACGGATGCCTTTCGGTTTGAAGAATGCTGGTTCAACATTCGCAAGGGTAGTCAAACATGCTTTTGAGCCGCAAATGCACAGAAATGTGGAAACTTACATGGATGACATAGTGGTCAAGAGCAAGAGCAAAGCGACCTTGATTCAAGATTTAGACGAGACATTTGCAAATCTGCGCAAGATCAACCTCAAGCTTAACCCTGAGAAGTGCGTGTTTAGAGTCCCTTCCGGCAAGCTTCTCGGGTTCTTCGTGTCTCAGCGGGGAATTGAAGCCAATCCCGACAAGATCAAAGCCATTGAGCAGATCGAAGCACCAAAGCGCGTCAAGGATGTACGAAGGCTTGCCGGTTGCGTAGCTGCTCTCAGCAGGTTTATCTCCAGATCTGCTGAGCGCGCCCTGCCACTTTTCAAAATTTTGAAAAAGGCAGGTCCAATGAAATGGACTCCGGAAGCGGAGGCTGCGCTGCAGGACTTGAAGAGATACCTGTCCTCCACTCCAACGCTTGTCGCACCTAAGCCGCAAGAGAAGTTGCTGCTGTATATAGCAGCAACCAATCAAGTGGTTAGTGCTGCGTTAGTGGCGGAGAGTGTTGGGGATATTACCACTGGGCGTAAACCGGATTACTTGGGCCGGGTTAACGTCATAGTGGTATAAGCAGGTGAAGGCCCAAGGCCTATAGTCGGTTTAGAATCTGTATCGGTAAAACCGACCTGATGTATAGCTTGTATTGTAAGTTAGGAATAGAGAGATACCGACCGGGATACGAATATGAACCGGCTGGGACTCTATGGACCGACGGGCGTCACCCGTGTATATAAGGGGACGACCCGGCGGTGGTTCAGGGGACAACCACAACTCGGGCCTAGGCAAAGCTTGTTTGCTCCCTAGCCATCGAGACCGCATCAATTCTATCACAACTAGACGTAGGCTTTTACCTTCATCGAAGGGGCCGAACTAGTATAAACCCACGTGTCTTTGTGTCCGCTTTAACCCCTTCAAGTAAACTCGTAGCGATGGCTCCACGACTAAGTCCTTTCGCTAGGACATCTGCCGTGACAAATCCACGACAGTTGGCGCCCACCGTGGGGCTATCGCACGATGGTTTGGCGATCTTGGAGGGCAAGCTCAAAGGACTCGAAGGCTATGTTGTGGGCCGGATGACCAAGAGTCGTCGGGGCAGGATCTACATCGATGATGCAGGATGGGGTCCGGAGGCCGATTCAATTGAGTATGGTTACCGGGTCCCCTTTGGCAGCGTACACATCTTCATCGGCAAGATCGGTGAGCCTGGGCCTGAGCCGGACATCTACACCAACCCCGTCGAGATGGCTCAGCGTGCGAGCTTTACTCAGGTTAAACCGGCCATGAAGCATGCCTTCGTTGGAGTCATCTATGGAGGAGGGCATGAGGACGAATCAGAGCGCGATAGCGAGACTGTCGTCTATTCTGGCGACGAGTCCTCGACCGGAGAGACCGAGTCGTTATACCGGATGCAAGACAATCAAGTTAGGGGTTGTTCCGATGGCGACAGTATTCCGGACCCCCCAGGCCAGATCAACCGGGTTGGAATATTCATGGCTGGCACCCAGGCGGCGAATTATTCTTCGACTGCCGCAGCAATGCTCTCCGGATCCGCAGCGGCAGCGGCAGCAGGGGCAGGAGGTCTTGTGCGCCCGCCGGTTCAAGTTCTATCTGATCTGTTTGACGCACTGGCCGCGCTTATGGCAGAGGATGACCCGGCGGATCAAGATGCTCATAATGCAGAAATCGCGAAGGTGAGAGAGCAGATCGTGCAAGCCAAAGCGGATCTGGCAGCAGAAAAAGACCGGATGGCCGCAGAGCGGGCCACTTTGGACGCACAGGCCTATAAACTCATGCTTGACCAGAATGCATCACAGGAGGTTTTAAAGCAAAAGCATAGATCACGCCTGCCGCTAGGGTTTGACCCCCGAAATCTCTTTCACACTCCGGGAGCTGGACCCAGTAATCCACCACAGTACCAGGAGACAAATCGGATTGAGGCGCCAGGGCCAGGAGCGACGGTCCAACCTCGCCTGATGGAGCCCCCTCAACAAAATATTGCGATGCCTCCACCGGTGCAGACGCCCCCGAGTCATTATTCGAATCCTATGGACAACCTTGTTGCGGCCGCAGCACGGTTAGAGGCCATCCCGGTCGAAGGGGATTCTCCGCAAGCAGTAGAAACGCGCCGGGTTAAGGAGCTTCTCCAGACCGCGCTGATGCAGCAGGAGGCATACTCATACAGCCGTGATCGGATTCATTCTATGCCCCGTCCGAGCCGAAGTTACAGCAGGCGCATAGATGAACCGGCCATATCAAGCAACGCGCACGGCCGTGAAGCGGCCCATGGTGATGACCCGGCGGGTGGTGTTGTCGATGCTCGGGATGCGGTGAACCGGGCCCGGGCACAAAGGGAGGCCGAGTTAGCAGCACAGGATAATGCGGGCCAACTTACACCGGTTCGTTCTGCCACCTTTGCCGGACAAGGAATCACATCCGCTCTGGGAGTGCCTTGCTTGATCCCTGCTTTGCGTAGTGTGCGCCTGCCTAAGGATTTCAAGGGCCCACGCAAGGTGCCGAATTATACCGCTGATTTACCCCCTGAAGCATGAATAGAGAGTTATGAGATGGCCATGGAAATGCTGGATGTGGATGAGGCTGCATGTGCCAAATATTTCACCATGATGCTCGAAGGCACGGCTCGTACTTGGTTAAAGAGCCTACCGCCCAATTCTATCAGCTCTTGGGCCCAGTTGCGGAGCCGGTTTATACAGAATTTCAAGGATACATGTAAGCAACCCAAGTCCATAGTAGACCTGGCGGCTTGTGTCCAGGAAGAAGGAGAGTCAACGACCCACTGGGTGCGTCGCGTTTCGGAAATTTTGCACTCGTCTGACAGGATTAATGCTGACTCTGCGGTCTTAACTCTGGAAGGCAACTGCCGGTTTGAGCCTCTAAAATTGAAACTGGGACGCATGAAGCGACTCTGTAATGACATGGGAACCCTCATGGCTGCCCTAGTGAAGTATGCCGATTCGGACAGTACCAAGGATCCCGAGCTTAATGATAATGAAGCAGGGAAGGGAAAGAAGGATAACAGCTCCAGACAGCAGCAGAATAAACTAGTGGGTCATGGAAACGGAGGCAAGTGCAAGGCGGACGGCAGCGTGGACTTTGTGGCTAACACTAATGCACAGGACAGGGGGCAGCGGCGCAGAGGTAAACCGGCAAATCATAACGGGGCTCCCAATCCTAGTGCAAGCCGTTTGAACTATTTGTTGAATCAGCCTTGCCCAAAGCACGGGACGAAGGAGGCACCGGCTAGCCATCTTTGGAAAGATTGCTACATCATGCAGGAGTTCAAGAACTCTAATGCTTTCCGGTATGATCACGGATCAGGTGGCGGTTCAGGATCCGGTTTCAGCGGGCCGGATCACGATGGGGTCTCCGGTTCAGGACGTAATCAGGGCGGTCACAACTACCAGAATAATCAGAACAACCACCAGCAGCAGCAGCAGTCAGGCTATCTGAGCCAGCAGCAGCAGCAGCCGTCGGGCTATCAGAGCTAGCCAAAGCAGTTGAGCAATGGGCAGTACCATGTCTTCACAACGGGCTTGGATAAGCGTGACCGAAAACTCCACCAATGAGCGGTAAATTCTGTTGAACCGGCCTTACCGCGTTACTTACGCTGGTCAGAGCAGCCCATCGTGTGGAGCAGAGAAGATCACCCGCTCTAGGTTGATAATCCGGGTCAGTTAGCATTAGTGGTGGACCCTCAGGTGGGGGGTTATAAATTCACCAAGGTACTCATGGATGGAGGAAGCAGTATTAACATACTGTATTATGAGACATTCAGGCGCATGGGACTAACTGACAAGGATCTCAGACCGTCAAATACGGTGTTCCATGGTGTTGTGCCAGGCAAATCTGCATATCCTGTTGGTAAAATAGCTCTAGATGTGACTTTTGGAGACGAGCATGATTCCCGGTCGGAAAAATTGAGCTTCGAAGTGGTGAAGATCCAAAGCCCGTATCACGCTTTGTTTGGGCGACCGGCTTATGCCAAATTCATGGCGCGGCCTTGTTATATCTACTTACAGCTCAAGATGCCGGGTTACAAGGGGACGATAACGGTTCACGGGAACCGTCGGATCGCTTTGGAATGTGAAGAGGGTGATGCGGCTTACGCAGAGTCGGTCTGTGCCACGGAAGAGTTGAAGTATTATAAGGACAATGTCGATCCGGCGGATATGACCCCTTCAAAGAAGCCAACTACAGAGCATGATTCAGATCTGAAGTTCAAATCGGCAGCTGAGACCAAGCTTGTTGACTTCGTGCCCGGCGATTCATCCAAGCAGTTCACTATCAGTGCCAACCTGGATCCCAAATAGGAAAGCGCGCTCATCGAGTTCATCCGTGAGAATCGGGACATTTTTGCATGGAAGCCATCTGACATGCCAGGTGTACCGAGGGAACTCGCTGAGCACACTCTTAATGTGGATCCTAAGTATAAACCGGTGAAACAGTTCCTCCGCCGGTTTAACGAAGAAAGACGCAAAGCCATTGGAGAGGAAGTGGCCAGGCTTTTAGCAGCTGGTTTTATTATTGAGGTGTTCCATCCAGAGTGGCTTGCTAATCCGGTGCTAGTTCTTAAGAAAAACGGCACTTGGCGTATGTGTGTGGATTATACAGATCTTAACAAAGCCTGTCCTGCAGACCCTTTTGCCCTCCCCCGTATTGATCAGATCATTGATGCCACGGCGGGTTGTGAGCGTTTGAGTTTTTTGGATGCATACTCTGGATATCATCAGATCAAGATGGCGGTTAAGGACCAGGAGAAAACAGCATTCATTACTCCCTTTGGAGCCTTCTGTTATGTATCTATGCCCTTCGGGCTCAAGAGTGCCCAAGCCACCTATCAACGGTGTGTACAGAATTGCCTGCATGAGCAGATCGGCCGCAATGTGCACGCATATGTAGATGACATTGTAGTAAAATCAAGGCAGAAGGGGACACTAGTGGATGATTAAAGGAGACCTTTGACAACTTGCGAGCTTACAGGATGATGCTTAATCCGGCCAAGTGTGTTTTCGGTGTTCCAGCAGGCAAGTTGCTGGGTTTCTTGGTGTCTAACAGAGGAATTGAGGCTAACCCGGAGAAGATTATGGCTATTACATCTCTGGCTAAACCGGAGTGTATCAACGATGTTCAGCGTTTGGCGGGCCGAATCGCTGCGCTGAGCCGGTTTATCAGCCGCCTCGGGGAGAAGGCTATCCCTTTGTACCAACTGCTGAGGAAGACAGACAATTTCGTCTGGAGTACAGCTGCTGACGAGGCATTTGAGGATTTGAAGTGGCAGTTAGCCGATCCGCCTGTTCTTGCAGCTCCAGTCGACAAGGAGCCACTATTATTATACATAGCGGCTAATGCTCGGGCAGTTAGTGTGGCTATTGTGGTAGAGCGCAAAGAGGCAGGCAAGGAATATCCGGTTCAGCGGCCGGTTTATTATATCAGTGAGGTGCTGATTGAGTCCAAGCAAAGGTATCCGCATTGGCAGAAGCTGGTCTATGGTGTTTTTATGGCCAGTCGAAAATTGAAGCAGTATTTTCAAGGGCACCCCATCACAGTGGTCAGTTCAGCTCCCTTGGGTGATATTATACAGAATCGGGAGGCGACTGGCCGGATTGCGAAGTGGGCTATAGAGCTGGGGCCACACGGTCTGAAGTACGTGCCTTGAACGGCCGTGAAGTCTCAAGCACTTGTTGATTTCATCAATGATTGGACGGAATTACAGGCACCAGAGGAGAAGCCGGATCACACATATTGGACTATTCATTTTGATGGGTCCAGGCAATTGGAAGGCTCGGGGGCTGGAGTCGTATTAACTTCCCCGCGAGGTGATAAGTTTTGTTATGTTCTCCGCTTAATGTTCCCTTGTACTAATAATGCAGCTGAGTATGAAGCCTTGCTCCATGGTCTGCGGATGGCTAAAGAGATGAATTTAAGCCGGGTCAAGTGTTTTGGTGACTCAGACCTAGTGGCTCAACAGGTGTCTGGCACTTGGGATTCTAAGGACCCGCTCATGGCTGTGTATCGTCGGGAAGTGGATAATATTGCAGGTTGTTTCAAGGGTTATACAGTGGATCATGTGGACCGTCGGAAGAATGAAGCGGCGGATGCTTTAAGCCGGTTGGGCTCTCAGCGTAAATCGGTCCCGCCTAACGTCTTTTTGGATGTGTTGCACAATCCGTCAGTCAAGCTCCCAGGTGAAGCGGATTTGGCCATTCCTAATCCGGAGTCCCAATTGGTGGCAGCCCTGCGTGTTATTCCGGATTGGACAGTTCCTTATCTTGCGTACATGACAAGGGGGGAGCTGCCAGAGGATGAGATTCTGGCCAAGCAGATAGTCCGGCGATCCAAGTCTATGACGATTGTCAATGGTGAATTACATCATTGCAGTGTATCAGGGGCGTTTCAATGTTGTGTCTCTCCTGAAGAAGGCTGTGAAATCTTAAGAGAAATCCATGAAGGGGATTGTGGGCACCACGCCGGTTCAAAGTCTCTGGTTGCAAAGGCGTTTCGTCATGGGTTCTACTGGTTGACAGCTCATGCTGACGCGGAGGATTTGGTTAAACGGTGTGATGGATGTCAGAAATTTTCAAGGCGTGCTCATGTGCCGGCTCAGGAGTTGAGGATGATCCCAATAACATGGCCGTTTGCAACTTGGGGGCTAGACATGGTTGGACCTTTTAAAAGATCCAAGGATAAGAAAACTCATCTTTTGGTGGCAGTTGACAAATTTACCAAGTGGGTTGAAGCGGAGCCTGTCAGCAAGTGTGACGCAGCAACAGCGGTACAGTTCATCAAGAAGGTGATTTTTCGGTTTGGTTTTCCACACAGTATCATTACTGATAATGGTACCAATTTATCCAAGGGTGCTATGAAGGAGTTCTGTGAACGTGAACACGTCCGACTTGATGTGTCGTCAGTAGCACACCCCCAGTCCAATGGACAGGCAGAACGAGCTAATCAGGAAATCTTGCGAGGCATCAAACCCCGGCTTTTGGTCCCATTGCAAAGAACACCAGGATGTTGGGTTGAAGAGCTGCCATCTGTATTATGGAGTATCAATACTACGCCAAACCGGTCCACAGGATACACGCCGTTTTTCATGGTCTATGGAGCAGAGGCGGTTCTCCCTAGTGACATCCGGCACGATTCTCCTCGTGTGGCAGCTTATGTTGAGGCAGATAATGAGACAACACGACAAGATGCTTTGGACCTATTGGACGAAGAGCGTGATATAGCGGCTGCCCGTTCGGCGATTTACCAGCAAGATCTTCGTCGCTATCACAGTCGCCGGGTTAGAACCAGAACTTTTCAAGAAGGAGATTTGGTGCTTCGATTCATCCAAGATCAAACGGATATGCACAAGTTATCCCCACCTTGGGAGGGACCTTTCGTAGTCAGCAAGAATCTGCACAACGGGTCGTATTATCTGATTGATATTCGAGAGCATCAAGACTCACGTACATCAGAAGAGGAGACCAACAGACCGTGGAATATAGCTCATCTTCGGCCTTACTATACTTGAGCCATTGGCTCTATTTATGTACATATCATGACAATGTATATATTATCTTTGATATATCAAACCGGAGCCTCAGCCGAAGCGGGGTCTCTGTCTTTCTCATCATGCGAGGTTACACAGAGTGGTTCTGTCTAAAGCGGCCTCCGGTTTACCCTTTGACATTTGTTTTATATCACTGGGGGCTTTGGTCGTGTCCGAACCAACGAACACCCTTTGATAGGCGACAGCCACCAGATCATTTGGGGACTGAGTCAAGTTTGAACCAGTAATGCCTCTTGGTCGGCCTAAGGCCACAATATCACTGGGGGCTTTGGTCGTGTCCGAACCAACGAACACCCTTTGATAGGCGACAGCCACCAGATCATTTGGGGACTGTGTCACGTTTGAACCAGTAATGCCTTTTGGTCGGCCTAAGGCCACAAAATCACTTGGGAGCATGGTCGGGCCCGAGCCATTGCTACGCCTCTTGATTTGGCATATATGCCACGAGTCATTTGGGGACCTGGCTGACTTGAATCATTGTCACCCCTATTGGGGGCCTTGATCCTTTCCGACCATGGTAATGCCTTCTGAACAGCTTAATAGCATATTTTTGCGAATGGTTTTTATCATTACTTTCGTTTCCATCTTGTTTTCATGGTTTGTTCGTTTTTGTTTTTGCTGGATTTCTTTATGTCGACAAGTATATTTTTTCCGGTTCAGCCAATGATTTTTGATCCCCCTTCTAATCTGGAGGAGTCTCCCGGTTTACCTTTTCCCTGTTACACTCATGGAATAACCAGGGGGCTTGTATTAAGTCAGCACGGTTTGTACGGGGGCTACTTTCTCCCTTTTTTGACGGTATTGGTTTATAAAACCACCGCTTCAGGCTTGGGTAAACCAGCTTTATACCCAAACATGGAAGGTATTTGTGTATCATGTGTTTGTTATATTTCTGATACACATATCAAGATCATAATCCGGCTGCGGTATAACCGCTACCGAAGTTCAAATTTTTTCTGATTGCAGGAAATATGAATTAAAGATTTCAAGCAAAAGCTTTAGTACTTATGCACGAAGGCATATCCCAGGCAGAAGTTTTCATTATCCTATTACAAGGCAGCATGGTGCCCAAACAAAATCGTTGTTTCTGTAGAAGGATGTTTCAAATAGCACTTCAAACCGGCTTCCGGTTCAAGCTTGCTCCTTGTCCTCCGCCGCTTCAGCTTCCTCGTCTCTACCCATTGGCTGGAAATCAACAGTGGTCCAGTCGATTCCCATTAAAGCTTGGAAAACAGCTTCTTCATGGATCAGGGAAGACGGTTCAATATCAGGGGCGTAAGTGTGCTTACGGATTGGAGGAATCAGATTCTCCGCTTCAACAGTTGGGGCAGGCACTCGCTTGTTTTGATCATTGTATTGCGCTTGATAATGCGTCAAATCCGCCGCTTCAGCTAGCTGGCAAGCCAGAGGGCGCACTGCACGGTTTATAGCCCTTAAATCTTCTTCGTCGAACTCAGAGCCGTCTTCTTTCAGACTGGGATAGCCTTGAGCTGCTTCCACAGGATCAAAGTTGGGCACCCATGCCTTTGCCCGGATTAAGGCATTGATGGCTCCGGTTCGGGCATCGGATTTTTTCAGCTCCTCAATCCGGGCTGGAAGCATTGACAACTTGCTAAGAGTGTCCTGGATTAAAGAGGGCGCCGGATTGTTGTGAGAAGCTGTGCTGATGATCCATTGGGCTCCAGTGTACAATTGTTCTATCAAGGTGTAGGCAGCTTTCAGTTTCTTCCGAACATCATTTCCTAAGTGCCCAATACGTGTGCCTACAAAAGGATTGGAATGGTCTCAAACCGGACTTATGATACAGCAGATTAAAATTTATTACAGAAGTTATAAGGAGCTTACCAAAGATAGCAGCAGTCATGGAGTGTATTTGCCGCTGTACGGCCGTCAGTTCATCTACCACCGGTTTAAGGGCCGCTTCAGCATTTTCTGCTCTTTTGGTTAAACCGGCCTTATCAGTGGCCCAGTCAGCTCGCTCTTTCTTGAAATTTTTCTTCAGCCGTTCAGCAGTGTTCAAAGCGCTGGTTAATTCTTCCTTGGCTTTATCTGTTTCAGCTTGCTGGGTCTTCAGGGCCTCCTGCAAATCGGCAATTCGGTCCTCCTTGATTTTAATCTCAGCCTGCATACAGATGACATTTTAAAATTTTTCACAGTCAAGACAAGAAATTGAAGTACCAACCACATAAACAAAGTTATATGCCTGATACTTGGGGGCTAATGTATCTTCAATTTTTTTATTGCTCAACTACAAAGTCCCAAGCTCAATACAAGTATTCAACTTGGCACTTGGGGGCTAATGGCTATTTGATCAAGTTCTGCTTTAAGGACAGCTTTTTAGCCCCGGTTTGATTATGCTAAACCGGCCCTCGAGGGTTATACCGATGGATTTCAATAATTATATATTCAGGATCAAGTCCCGGTTTGACCAAGGTCACAAACCGGCCCTTGGGGGCTACCGGGATGAATGCAAGAGCAGAAGAGAAAGAAGGAATTTACCTCAAATTTATCCCTCATCATTTTGACCAGGCCAGCTTCACAGTCACGGCTAGTGTAAAGCCGGTTTAAATAGCCAGAATGAAGATCTTGCACATTCAGAGCGGCATATGTTTCCAATTCGACATCCCATTTTCCTTTATTCAAAGAGGAAGAATCCTCTTTGATGGTATGCCTGGTAAGAGTGGCAGGATTCCCGGGTTCAGAACGGCCTACACCGGTAATCACAACCTCATCATCTTTTGATTCGCCGGTTTGGGTTGGTGCGGCCGTTTTGTCAGCAGGAGTGTGGGATTTTTCTATCTGGACAGAACTGGCAGGCGGATCAGCAGACGCTGGAGCATTAGTAAGACCTTCTTCAGGGATAATGTCATCTTGCAGAGGAGGATCATTGGGGATATCTTCAGAAATAAACACTTCATGATCCGGCGCTTGGTCATGTTCCGGGGCCACATTTTCTTCAGCCGCTTTATCCAGGCGGGCTTTCTTGCTTGGTTTCGGTTTAGCCCTGGAAGAAAAGATAAAAATTAAGGAAAAGTGTAAACCATTGCGCAGCATACTGGAAGCATATGATTGGTTGAACTTACCCAGCAACTGTTTTCAAAGGTGGTAGCTGGGTGGCTGACGATTCACCAGATGAGGAATGAGAAGTGACCTGATAATCGGAGTCGGATGGATTAAGAGGTTGACGGAAGAAACCCGCTTTACAATTTAAATCAATAAAAAGGTCGGAGACCTCGGAGCGGCGTTTTCGAACCGGACTGTTTGGTAAACCGGCAGAGATAACTACCTGGCCACTGTGCCGGGTTGTGCGGCGAGCTTCGTGTTGCAGGTTCTTCATAAGAAATTGGGAATCCAGATAAGCAAGAGGATGAGAAAATTTAACTTTCCGTTTGCCCGGCGAAATTTTGGCAAAGGCAAGATTTCTGAATCAGAAGAGAGAATGGTTACCTCAACGAAAGCCGCATTGCTGGCTTCAGCATCATCCTGACAAACATCATCATCAATAAGGCATGTAAAAAGTAAGCCAAGTGAATCAAGTTCTGTCTCAAGATCCGGTTTACCCACATCATCATCAATGGCCGGGTCAGACGAAGCGGTGGTTTTTCTCTTATAAGCTGGTTTCTTGACAACCTTGGTCTTGGGCCGGGTTGGCCGTCCTGCCTTTTTCGTTTTGTCTTGAGGAAGTTTCTTACTCCAGAACGGATTATCACCCTGGATCAGCAGCAATTAAAATGTTGAACATATAAAATAGTAACTCGGATCAACAATAAAGCAATTGAAATATTACCGCTGGCTGTTTGTTGGTGCTGCAATACGGAAGCAGACCGGTTTGAGCACAGAGGTGCTCCGATTCATTCAGCATCTTCTTCACAGATTCTGTGACTTCATCCTCAGAGAGTTGGATTTTAGTGTGTCGGAGTGGGTCATTGACACTATCAGTATACTCACACATCAAATTTGGGCGCCGGCTTAGAGGCAAAATACTCCATGATATCCAGCAGCATGCAAGGTCTATTCCTGTTAAACCGTTGGCCATGAAGGCCCGGAGCTTGGACAGTTGAGGAGCATATTTAATTCTCTCCTTGGCGTTTAGCCTTTGTGGAAAGGGGTGAGTGTTGCTGAGCCGTTCCGGACGGAAGCCAGGCAAGGGATTTTCGTTGTCAGGAGATGTATCCTTGCAATAAAACCAAGTTACGTTCCATTCCTTGGGGTGAGTATGGAGTTTGACGTGAGGGTAGGTGATTTCTTTCCTCTTCTGAATGGCCATACTGCCTAGTTCGGTATTAGGGCCGTCAGTGAATTCAGTACGACGGTTCAGATGAAAGAGGTCTCTGAATAACTCGACGGAAGGCTCCTCTTGAAGGTATGCCTCAGAAAGTACTTGAAAGTGACATAGGTTGGTGACGGAGTTGGGGCCAATATCCTGTGGACGGAGTTGAAAGTTGGCTAACACGTCCCGATAAAATTTCGAGCCGGGCGGTTTGAAGCCCCGGGCCATATGATCTGTGAAGACCACGACCTCTCCTTCCTGGGGTGTAGGAGGACATTCATCTCCAGGAACCCTCCAATAAATCGTGTCTTTGCTATCCAAAGCACCAATCAGGACTAGGTCGTTCAGCTGTGATTCTGTGACACGGGAGGGAACCCAATTGCACTCGTACACTTGTTTGGCCATGACAAGATCTACAAGGAATAAATGATTCGGTTCAAGCATATGCCGGATAAAACGGTGGTGATCTAATTACGGTAAACCGGAGGCAGTACCATAAACCGGTCTTCTACAACGTAGCATCAGATGGATTCTGGCGGTTCAACCAGGGGACTAATGATATATATACTGGTCTAGCTATTTTTTCTCTATGGTGAAGTTAAACCGCCTGGCCTAAGTATCGGAAGCAATCGAAACTATGGATAACTAGTTATGCAGAAACAAGTTTCACAAAGTTATGTTACAGCCACGGATCTACAGCAAGCTCATAAAAAACCAGGAAGTATTTTGAAGACTAAGACGGAAACAGAAGTGAACCATTGAGTGGATAGATGCGGAAAGACACCGCGACACTCTGGTACGTGCAGGTTGATGCAGCGGCCTGAGACGAGGCAGAGGTCGACGGTGGTGGCGGAGCTCCAAGGCCGGCGACGTAAGGAAGAAGAAGAAGAAGGGACGAAGGGGAAGAAGAAGGAAATGACCCTTCGGTCTTATTTATAAGGCAACTGAGCTAGGTCAAACGCGCGAATCCAAGAGCTGTCATTAAGAGGGTGTTATGAATTTCATAATGACGTCATGCCGGTTTATAGTAGCCAAAACTGATGACGTCATGCCGGTTTACAGTGACCAAAAATGATGACGACATGGAGATTTGCCAATTAACAGAAGACATCCAAGACGCAAGATGGTGTGAAGGATTGACATGAACCAGTTCAAATCAATCTGGGGCCTAATGTTGGGGATATTACCACTGGGCGTAAACCGGCTTAGTTGGGCCGGGTTAACGTCATAGTGGTATAAGCAGGTGAAGGCCCAAGGCCTATAGTCGGTTTAGAATCTGTATCAGTAAAACCGACCTGATGTATAGCTTGTATTGTAAGTTAGGAATAGAGAGATACCGACCGGGATACGAATATGAACCGGCTGGGACTCTATGGACCGACGGGCGTCACCCGTGTATATAAGGGGACGACCCGACGGCGGTTCAGGGGACAACCACAACTCGGGCCTAGGCGAAGCTTGTTTGCTCTCTAGCCATCGAGACCGCATCAATTCTATCACAACTAGACGTAGGCTTTTACCTTCATCGAAGGGGCCGAACTAGTATAAACCCACGTGTCTTTGTGTCCGCTTTAACCCCTTCAAGTAAACTCGTAGCGATGGCTCCACGACTAAGTCCTTTCGCTAGGACATCTGCCGTGACAAATCCACGACAGAGAGGGAGGCGGATGATGAGCCAGCAACCACGGCAGACCCATCCAGCGACAAGCAGGGGGCTTCGCCGACAAGCTCTGGTCCCGACAAACATGGGTTTGTGCAGGAGCATGATAAGCTGCCAAGGAGAATGGTGCAGCGCCAAGTTTACTTTGTCAGTTCTCTTCTGCAGGGGGCTAGATCAAGGTACTCTGGTGTGCAGAAGTTGCTTTTCGGCCTCCTCATGGCCTCAAGAAAGCTGCGCCATTACTTCCAAGCACATGAGATCACAGTCGTCACTCGCTTTCCGCTGAAGAGGATACTGCAAAATCCAGAAGCAACAGGCAGGATTGTCGAGTGGGCGCTGGAACTGTCAAGCTTTGGCCTCAAGTTTGAGAGCACCTCAACTATCCAAAGCAGAGCATTGGCAGAGTTCATAGCAGAGTGGATGCCAACCCCAGATGAAGAAATTCTAGAAACGAGCATCCCCGTCAAAGAGGCAAGCAAAGAGTGGCTGATGTACTTTGATGGTGCCTTCTCGCTGCAAGGCGCCGGTGCAGGCGTGCTGCTTGTCGCACCCACCGGAGAGCACCTCAAGTACGTAGTCCAGATGCACTTTCCCAAAGAGCAAGCAACCAACAATACTGCAGAGTATGAAGGATTGCTTGCCGGTCTCAGAATCGCAGCAGACCTTGGGATCAAGAAGCTCATTGTCAGGGGTGACTCACAGCTTGTCATCCAACAAGTGAACAAGAACTACGAGAGTCCGTTGATGGAAGCGTATGTTGATGAAGTGAGGAAGCTAGAAGAGCACTTTGACGGCCTATAAATGGAGCATATCCCAAGAGCTTAGAATGATATTGCTGACGGCTTGTCAAAATGCGCCGCACTAAAGTTACCTGTGGAACCAGGGATCTTTGTGCTTAAGTTGACTCAACCATCCGTAACACCATCAACTGGACAAAGCAAGAAGAGGAAGTTGATTTCCGGTGACTACTTTCCAGCAGAGCTCCCCGAAGCCGCCGCCAAGAAAGTCCCCAAGATCAACACCAAGGAAGCTGAGGGGTAGTCCGCTCCAGCAAGCCTTATGGTTTGTTCCGTTGAAGCAGACGCTCCCGACAAGTTTTGCTCCAGCAAGCTTGCCGGGGAACATCAAGCTCCGGCAGGACCACAAGTCCTTGCCGTAGAAGCGGATGTTCCCGCAGCAGCAGATGCGCCTTTAGTCCTTGTTGTCGAGCCACAAGCTCCAGCATGGGCACAGCAGATTGTCCACTTCCTTCAGACAGGAGAACTTCCGAAGAACAAGAAGAAGCGGAAAGAGTAGCCCGTCAGTCAAGTATGTACCAGTTTGTCGATAGCTTACTGTACAGAAGAAGACTCAACGGCGTGAAATTGAAGTGTATTCGCCGGGAAGATGGACAAAAGCTGTTGGCGGAGATACATGGAGGCATATGTGGCCACCACATTGGCGCAAGAGTACTTGCCGGCAAAGCTTTCCGGCAAGGTTTCTTTTGGCCGACAGCCCTCCAGGATGCAACTGCACAAGTAACCAAGTGTGAAGCGTGCCAGTTCCACTCCAAACAGATACACCAGCCAGCTCAAGCTCTCCAGATGATCCCTTTATCCTAGCCATTTTCGGTCTGGGGGCTCGATATCCTCGGCCCCTTCCCCCGAGCTGTCGGGGGCTTTGAGTACTTGTACGTCGCAATCGACAAGTTCACAAAGTGGCCGGAAGTGCAGCCAGTGAGGAAGGTGACAGCACAGTCAGCAGTCAAGTTCTTCAGGTCGATTGTTTGCCGTTTCGGGATCCCTAACAGGATCATCACCGACAACGACACGCAATTCACGAGCCGCACCTTCATGCAGTACGTCCAAGACCTTGGCGCCAAGGTCTGCTTCGCTTCTGTTGCTAATCCAAGAAGCAACGGTCAAGCAGAGAGGGCAAATGCTGAAGTGCTGCGCGGGCTCAAGACCAGAACTTTCGACAGGCTGCACAGATGCGGAAGGAACTGGATCGAGGAGCTGCCGGTGGTTCTTTGGTCGATCAGAACGACGCCAAATCGAGCCACTCGCCAGACACCTTTCGCTCTAGTCTATGGAGCAGAGGCAGTTCTCCCCACGGAACTCGTATACAGATCACCTCGAGTGCTCGATTATGATGAGCTTGAGCAAGAGCAGCTGCGGCAAGACGACGCGCTGCTCCTTGAGGAAGATCGTCTTCAGGCTGCTGTACGAGCTGCTCGATACCAGCAAGCTTTGCGCCGCTATCATAGCCGCAAAGTTAAAGCCAGAAGCTTCGAGGAAGGCGACCTTGTTCTTCGGTGCGTTCAGTCCGCCAAGAATTCCAACAAGTTGACGCCGAAGTGGGAAGGCCCTTATCGGGTGAGACGAGTCACAAGGCCTGGCGCTGTCCGCCTTGAGACCGAAGATGGCATTCCGGTGAGCAACTCCTGGAACATAGAACATCTTCGTAAATTTTTCCCATAAGGCGCGGTTGCCGGAACCTATTCCGACAACCACTTTTTGTACAAGTCTTGCCGCTGTTGCATGTAATCCTTTGTACAAAGCCGGGCGCAGATCCCGTGCATAAGTAAAACCCCATGTGCTCCGCACAGCTTGTCCATTTCATGCGTTAGTTCCTTTCATGCATGCGATTATCTGACACTTTGTGCAGCACCTACATCCAGTAAGCAGTAACGAGCCGAAGAGCTCCATATTATTATTTTCTCTTCTTTCTTTTTCTTTTAAAGGAAAAGAAGGTTCTCTCGCACACAAGTTTGCCGGGGGGGAGGAGAAGATTGTGGTATGGGCCAGGCGTCATTCAAGCAAAGACTTGCCTTACCGGGAAGCAAATAACAGAAAAGCTAAGTTGCCAAAGTTTGAGCAATCACCTTTTAAAATTTTTGAGTTATCTTCCTCGAACGACCCTGCTTTGTATGGAAAACCTGTGCGCGGAGGAACCAACTCATGGCTAGTTGCGCCCTTACTTTGTTTCGAGTCCGCTCAACAACTTAAGCGTGATGCATCTAGTCGCGACAAGGTTTCTTGTCAGAAGCAGCGCCGCTAGCAGGCTGCTGAAGTTCCGCACTCAGTGCTCGCGGCTCGGGCGCCTGCGCCGACAAGTTCCCTAGAAGCGTAGGGTAATAACATACAAAGGAAGGAATCTAGTAGAGGAAATAACATTGCAATTGATAGACAGAAATAAAGTTATATTACAAAGATAACTTGTCGCAGCTCTAACAGACTGTTTTCATAACATGATCAGCAATGACAAGGGAAAAGAAGGAATGGGCAGCCTAATCTACGCGTCCGCCCTCGACTCTCTTGATCTCACTCACCTTGTACACAATGGGTGCGATAAGGGCCTTGAGTGCATCCAGATCGGCGTCAGGAGGCAAGGACCTAAGGACGTTGGTGAAGCTGAGGCCTGGATTGCGGAAGGCTACCTTCATCAGCACCTTCTGGAGAACCCCGGCGCAGATTTTGCGCGACTCATCGGCCAGCTGCTTCGGGATCCTCTCCCGGAGCCGCTGGAGTGCCGTCGCCACGCCCTTGAAGAATAGGCTGAGCTTGGCGCTGGGTTGAAGACTCTCGTCGGAAGGATACCCAAAGTCCTCCATCCCCAGCTGCGCCAGCTCCTCGTTGATGACTGCGGCAATGTTCACCAGACCCTCAGTCCAGTGCTCCACTGTGTCTTTGAACGAGTTCTGGGTAACTGCAATGCTCTCCAGCAGCGCCGCGTCAGCCTTGACCTTCTCCGACAAGGTCTTTTCCAGCTCCTTGGCTGCCTCCAGCGTCTGTGTCAGCGTGGCCAACTTCAGCTCCAAGCCTGCTTTGGAATCCTTGGCGGCGCTGAGCTCCTTGCCCTTCTTAGCGAGAAGGCCTTGCAGCTCACCATGGGCGGCAGCATCCTTCTCACGCTCACGCTTGAGCGCGGCAAGCTCCTCGCCGCTCTTCCCAATATCGGCCTCCAGCTGCGCCACCTTCTCTTCTAGCTCTTTTTTGGCGGCCTCTGCAGTTGCCGCGGCATCCTTTGCCTCCTTGAGCGCCCCGCCAAGTGCTCGCTCACGCTCGGCGAGCTCTTCCTCGTAGCTGTCGAGGTGGGCCTTCCGCTGCACCAGTTCACCTTCCCGCGCGGTCTGCTTCTTGGTAGCCAGCCTTTGTTCCTCCTCAGCCTTGGCCTTCTCGAGAAGAAAGGCCGTGCGCTCCTCGTCGACTCGCTCCCGCTCCTATGCCAGGGACCGGAAAGCTTCTTGATTTTGGCCCCGGAGCTCCTCCGCGCGCTTTTCCATGTCAACTCCCGCCTTCGCGACAAGCGCTTCCCGGGAAGCCAGCTTGGCTTGCCGGGTGCGGTAGAGTGACAGCAGCTTCCCCAGTAGCTGCTCCTCCTCAGGCTCGCCATTGCTGCTGCCGGGCGCGTCTACCAATGACAGTCCAGCAGAGGCGAGCACCTCCCCGTCAAAAGTCTCCCCCTCGACCGGCGCCCTGGAGGCCGACGCCCAGGGTAGCTTGATGAAGATATTGTCACCGGCCTTCAAGTAGGTGCCGGGCTGGGGCTCCTCGGAGCCTGGCTCTGCAGAAGCAGCAGAGGGTTCGGCGGTCGACGCAGCGCCCGGCGCTCCTGCGGCCTCAGGGTCGTCAGTGCGATCGCCCGACCCCTGGCTGGCTTCCGTAGCAGCAGCCCCGGCGGCCTCCTCGCCGGCGGTCTCATCAGCACCGGCACCTTCCTCGCCGGCGCCCTCTGTCTCCATTGGCTCAGCCGTAGATGGGTCTGAAGAACGAAGAAGGGAGGAAAATCAATCAAAAATCCAAGAAAGGAAAAACGGAAGAAGCAGAACCCAAGGGAAAGTTTCTGGGCAAGTGGATTACCTGCGCCAAGATCTTCAGTTGCGGCCTCGGTCGCCGCAGGATCAGCAGTGCCGCCCCTTGCCGGAGAGTCCCCCCTTGCCGGAGAGCGCTCCCTTGCCGAGGACTCCTCCCTTGGCGGCGCAGTCGAAGCAGGTGGCACTTCGGGACCGGCCTCCGGGCGCTCCTGATGAGGCTGCTCTGCTCCTGCACAAGTCAACAAGCAAGATATCAACAAAGGAAAAAGCACTCAAGCGCGCCCGACAGCAGAAGGCTAAACTATGAACTTACGCTGGGGGCTGCTCTGAGGGGTGATTGCCGGGTCCGTCAAGGTGGTCTCGGGCCCACCTCCTGCTGGCACGATGGGGTCATCCTCGATGACGATCACCGCGGCCTTGGCCCTCTTTGCCGCTCTCTGGGCCAGTGTTCTGAAAAGAAAGGAGTCCAGATTGGAGCAAGCTAGATACAAGATATAAACAGCAAGATTGAAGGATTATAAGAGCGCCAAAGAAACTCACTCTTCTTCCTCCTCGTCGGAGCTGAGCGCGGAAAGATCGAAGTCCGGCCCTCCTCCGGTGCGGCGAGGTGGAGGAGTAGGATCCCTTGCCCGCTTGGCGGAGGCAGTGGCAGTGGCCCGGGAAGATCCCGCTCCAGTTGCCGCTGTTGCGTGAGGCGCTCCCGCGGCAACATTGCTTGCCGCGGTAGAGCGCGTCGCGCGGCTCGGTGGCTGTGGAGCCGGCTGCCGCCCCACTGCGTCCCCGGCCCTGCGAAGGCGCCTCCTTGGCGGGGCCGGGGGCTCCGCCTGCGGCAAGTTCTCTGAAGGCTCAGCCTCCTCCTCGCCGGCCTCGCTCGGCTCGGCTTCGGAACCGGCAGGCTCCTCCTTGCCCATGAACTCCGCTCGTTCGGCAAGGTTTGCCGCCTCTGCAGCCTCCGCCTCCTCCACAGTAAACCCAAACACACCCACAGCAGCTGCGGCCGCAGCCTCTTCCGCCCTAGTAGCAATGAGCTGCAGCTCCTCGTCGGTGGTGTCACGGGTGAGGCTCTTCTGCTCGTCAGCGCGGACTGGCACTTCCTCCAAGGTGTCGAAGAACGCTCGCACAACGTCATCCGCAGGCTCTTGCCAAGTTGGGACGATGCCGTGTGAATCGCACAACAGCATCATGGCGCGGATCCGGTCAAGCGAAGAGTTATTGCACAAAGGAACTACGCCCCTCGGTAGTGTGAATGGGTGCTGGGGGTCGCGTTTGAATAATTCCAAGAGCATTGCGTCCAACTCCAAGACGGTGAAGTTGTAGTTGAGGCCCGGCCGCAGCCTCATGATGTCCGCCGAATTCTTGAATTCCCAGGCGGGCCTCCCCCTCTCCTGCAGGGGGGCAATGCGGCGATGGAGGAAATCTGCCCCGACAGCACCTACGGTGAGCCCGGCAAGCCTGAGGCGAAGAATCCTAGTGATGGCGATCTTCAGCCTCTCGTCTTCCGGGGCCACATTGCTCCAGTCGTTGCCGCGCACTATTGGAGTTTGGCGCACGGCGGTGAAGGGCTGCGGATTCTCCTCAACGATCCAGCACCACTCCGCTCTCCACTCCTCCCACTTGCTGCGGAGCTCACCCTCCAAGTACGCCTCTTTCTTGCTGACTCTCGAGACCCAGGCAATCCCTCCGGCAAGCGGCTCTCCTCTCTCTACCCGAGGTATGAAGAAGTGGCGGAAAAGGGCAACACTAGGGTGGACTCCGACAAAGTTTTCGCACAAGTGTGCGAAAACTGCCATAGTCAGGACAACATTGGGGGTGAAGTCAAGGAGGCGGAAGCCATATGTGTTCATAATGTCACAAAAGAACTCTGAGAAGGGCGGGCAGAGCCCGCAGTAGAAGAATAGCGGGAAGAACGGGTACCCGTTTGAAGCCAACTCCGAGGCAGCGGCTGGGAGTACCCTCATGCACGGATGCGCACGCGTCTCCGTCGCCCAAAAGAGGTGGAAGTACTCCCTCAGCTCCTGCGCGCCGAGCTGGGGGGTGAAGATCGCCCGCTCCTTCCGCAGCGCCGCGAGCCGCTGCGCCTCGGCCGACTTCACACCCTTTCCCTTGTCGGCTTTCGGGGCCATGGCGGAGGTGGTGGGGAAGGTCGACGGCGTGGTGATGCTGGTGGCAATGGGGGGGGGGGCGGAACGCTGCTCTCTCGGCTTCGAGAAGAAGGGGGGAGCGGCGGAGTTTGTGAAGAAGGAGTAGCAGCAACCAGCGAGGGGGAACGAACTGCCCCTGTTTCCTCTGCTTATAAAGAGGGACGGGGCGGACGTTTCGTCCTTCCAAATAAACAACCACCCACGATCTCTCCCACGATGCCGCATTCAACGCGTGCCGTTATGGGAGAGTGCGATGGATACGGAACAAGATTTGGCATGGCCCAGCCGCGTGTGCCCGTGCCCTGTCTTGGGCCTGGCCCAACAGCGCTCGGCACCGTATCTGGCCCAGGCCCGGGGGCTCCTGTCGTTGTACTAGAATAGGGGTACCGTAGTACCCCGAACTTGTGCACGGGCAGTTGCAGCACCCCGCGACAAAGGCTTGCCGGGCGAACGCCAAGATCCCCCAAGGTTCCCTTGGAGCCATCCAAGAACAAAGTATTTAAGCTAAGGAGACAAGACCCCGGCAAGAGGAGCTTGCCGGGAAGGCCAACCAAGGCGCTCCAAGGAACTTGCCGCGACGCGCCACGCACTCCCGCAAGGCAGCAAGGCCCCGGCAAGAGGAGCTTGCCGGGAAGACTAAACAAGGTACACCGAGGCCCGGTGAGCGACGAGCTTCTGGGCCCGGCGAAGATAACGACAGTGGCAAGGCGCTTGCCGCGGCAGGCGGCCACTCTGCGTCCATGCTCCAGCGCATCCACCAACGTGTCGCTCTGGGGGCCTCTCCGGGCGCGCGTGGCGGGAGGCTGTGCAGCCAGCGGTGCGCAGTGGCATGCGAAGCTGACAAGATCGCCCTCGTGGCGAACGGTGGCGCCCCTAACGGTCCTTTTCTGCACTGTTCGGGCGACTCAGACGGGCATTTAATGCCCTTGTCCCCTGCCGTCAGGGTTAGGTAGGGTACACTGTACAAGCAACTGTATCAACTACCTCGCTTTTTATGTTTTTACCCTCCTCTGTGTTGCCACCTGTCGGTGACCCCTTTAGCGTATAAAAGGAGGCCCATGCGCAACGTAGAGGGGGTTGGGGTTCGGAGCCTCGGACCTTTGGCTTCGATTCATTCGTAGCCCAGAAAACATCACACTCTCTCGCTCGAGAGCAAGAACACCAGATAATACAACCAGACAAGCAGCAGTAGGAGTGTTATCTCTCTGGAGAGCTCCGAAGCTGGGTAAACTGCTCGTGTGCCTCGCCTCGATCTGCTCTTCGTGCGACCTCCACCCCTCGCCGAACCGAAAGGGGCCCGGTCCGCCGGCCCCATAGGTGTTCGTGGATCAGTTCTCCCCAACAGACCGTTTCCTAATAAGTCCTCTAATAATTATGGAAATTCCTACAACAAATCTTATGGAAATTTTAATAAGATGCCCTCTGATTTTGAGAATAGTGTTAAAGAATTTATGATCTCCCAAAAGAATTTCAATGCTTTGCTTGAAGAAAAAATGCTTAAAGTTGACGATTTGGCTAGGAACGTCGATTCACTTTTGCTTGATGTAGATTCTTTGAAACTTAGATCTATTCCACCTAAGCATGATATCAGTGAGTCTCTTAAGGCTATGAGAATTTCCATTGATGAGTGCAAAGAAAGAACCGCTAGGATGCATGCTAAGAATGATTGCTTTATAAAAGCGTGTTCTTCTAGTTTCCATGAAAATAATGATGAAGATCTAAAAGTTATTGATGTGTCCCCTATTAAATCTTTTTTTGCAATATGAATCTTGATAATGATGGGACTGGATATGATTCAACTTTAGTTAAAAGGCGTCCCAATAATTCGAAGTTTCTAGATCTTGATGCTAGATTTGGTAAAGGTGGGATTAGAGAGGTCAAAACCTTAAATAGCGTTGAACACACTATTATGGATTTCAAGGAATTTAATTATGATAATTGTTCTTTAATAGATTGTATTTCCTTGTTACAATCCGTGTTGAATTCTCCTCATGCTTCTAGTCAAAATAATGCTTTTACCAAACAAATCGTTAATGCCTTGATGCAATCTTATGAAGAAAAACTTAATTTGGAAGTTTCTATACCTAGAAAACTTTATGATGAGTGGGAACCTACTATAAAAATTAAAATTAAAGATCATGAATGCTATGCTTTGTGTGATTTTGGTGCTAGTGTTTCCACAATTCCGAAAACTCTATGTGATATTCTAGGTTTCCATGATTTTGATGATTGCTATTTAAACTTGCACCTTGCGGATTCCACTATTAAGAAACCTATGGGAAGGATTAATGATGTTCTTATTGTTGCAAATAGGAATTATGTTCCCATAGATTTTATTATTCTTGATATAGATTGCAATCTTCCACGTCCTATTATTCTTGGTAGACCTTTCCTTAGAATGATTGGTGCAATTATTGATATGAAGGAAGGGAATATTAGATTCCAATTTCCATTAAGGGAAGGCATGGAGCACTTTCCAAGAAAGAAAGTCAAATTACCTTATGAATCTATCATAGGAGCCACTTATGAATTGAATGCCAAAGATGGCAATACTTAGATCTATTCTCGCTTTTATGCCTAGCTAGGGGCGTTAAACGATAGCGCTTGTTGGGAGGCAACCCAATTTTATTTTTGTTCCTTGATTTTTGCTTCTGTTTAGTAATAAATAATTCATATATCTTCTATTTAGATGTGGTTTTATGTTTTAATTAGTGTTTGTGCCAAGTAGAACCTATAGGATAACCTACGGCGATAGTTAATTTGATTTTGCTCAAAAACAGAAACTTTTGCGCGCACGAGAATAATTTTAGTAAATTACATAGACGTGATTTTGTGTTGATTCTTTTTGTTGTAGATCAATAGAAATATTTCCCAGGACTTCCTATTTTGGTAGTAGTTTTAGAGTTCCAGATGTATTCGAAAGTTACAGATTGCTACAGACCATTCTGTTTTTCGTGTGTTGTTTGCTTATTTTGATGGCTCTATGGCTATTATCTGGGGTTATGAGCCATAGAGAAGTTGGAATACACTAGGTTTAACACAAATATAAATAAATAATGATTTCATTACAGTACCTTATGTGGTGGTTTTTCTTTCTTGCACTAACTGAGCTTATGAGATTTCCTGTTGAGTTTTGTGTTGTGAAGTTTTCAAGTTTTGGGTAAAGATTTGATGGACTATGGAATAAGGAGTGGCAAGATCCCAAGCTTGGGGATGCCCATGGCACCCCAAGATATCCAAGGCAACCAAAAGCCTAAGCTTGGGGATGCCCCGGAAGGCATCCCCTCTTTCGTCTTCGTTTATCGGTAACTTTACTGGGAGCTATATTTTTCTTTACCACATGATATGTGTTTTGCTTGGAGCGTCTTGTATGATATTAGTCTTTGATTTTTAGTTTAACACAATCATCCTTGATGTACACACCTTTTGGGAGAGATCCACTTGATTTGGAATTTATTAGAATACTCTATGTGCTTCACTTATATCTTTTGAGCTACATAGTTTTGCTCTAGTGCTTCGCTTATATCTTTTAGAGCACGATGGTGGTTTAATTTTGTAGAAATTGTTGATCTCTAATTCTTTACTTAAATTATTTTGGGAGTCTTTTAGAACAGCATGGTATTTGCTATGGTTATAAAATTGGTCCTAGAATGATGGGCATCCAAGTTGGGTATAATAAAAACTATCATAGAAAGTGAATTGGATGCTATGATCAATTTGATGCTTGATAATTGTTTTGAGATATGAGGATGGTGATATTGGAGTCATGCTAGTGGGGTGATTATGAATTTGAGGAATACTTGTGTTGAAGTTTGTGATTCCCGTAGCATGCACGTATGGTGAACCTCTTTGTGATGAAGTTGAAGCACAATTTATTTATTCATTGTATTCCTTATGAGTGGTGGTCGGGGACGAGCGATGGTATTTTCCTACCAATCTATCCCCCTAGGAGCATGCGCGTAGTACTTTGTTTTCAATAACTTGTAGATTTTTGCAATAAGTACATGAGTTCTTTATGACTAATGTTGAGTCCATGGATTATACGCACTCCCACCCTTCCACCATTGCTAGCCTCTCTTGTGCCGCGCAAATTTTGCCGGTACCATACACCCACCATATACCTTCCTCAAAATAGCCACCATACCTACCTATTATGGCATTTCCATAGCCATTCCAAGATATATTGCCATGCAACCTTCCACTGTTTCATTTATTATGACACGCATCATAATTGTCATATTGCTCTTGCATGATCATGTAGTTGACATCGTATTTGTGGCAAAGCCACCTTCATAATTTCCATACATGTCACTCTTGGTTCATTGCATATCTCGGTACACCGCCGGAGGAATTCATATAGAGTTATATCTTGTTCTAAGTATCAAGTTGTAATCTTGAGTTGTATGTAAATAAAAGTGTGATGATCTTCATTATTAGAGCATTGTACCAAGTGAGGAAAACATCGAGGAGCACCACCGACGTACTTATTTCTTCTATATATATACTCCCGTACCCTGAAAACATCGAGGAGCACCACGAAAACCTAATTCCACCGCCGCAACCTTCTGTATCCGCGAGATCCAATCTTGGAGCCTTTGTTGGTGCTCCGCCAGAGGGGGAATCGACAATCGAGGGCCTCTACATCATCTCCAAGGCCTCTCCGATGAGTTGTGAGTAGTTTACCATAGACCTTCGGGTCCATAATTATTAGCTAGATGGCTTCTTCTCTCTCTTTGGATCTCAATACCAAGTTCTCCTCGATCTTCTTGGAGATCTATTCGATGTAACTCTTTTTGCGGTGTGTTTGTCGAGATCCGATGAATTGTGGGTTTATGATCAAGTTTATCTATGAGAAATATTTGAATCTCCTCTGAATTCTTTTATGTATGATTGGTTATCTTTGCAAGTCTCTTCCAATTATCAGTTTGGTTTGGCCTACTAGATTGATCTTTCTTGCAATGGGAGAAGTGCCTAGCTTTGGGTTCAATCTTGCGGTGTCCTTTCCCAGTTACAGCAGGGGCAACAAGGCACGTATTGTATTGTTGCCATCGAGGATAAAAAGATGGGTTTTATATCATATTGCATGAGTTTATCCCTCTACATCATGTCATCTTTATTAATGCGTTACTCTGTTCTTATGAACTTAATACTCTAGATGCAGGCAGGAGTCGGTCGATGTGTGGAGTAATATTAGTAGATACAGAATCGTTTCGATCTACTTGTCACGGACGTGATGCCTATATACATGACCATGCCTAGATAATCTCATAACTATGCGCTTTTCTATCAATTGCTTAATAGTAATTTGTTCACCCACCGTAATACTTATGCTTTCTTGAGAGAAGCCACTAGTGAAACCTATGCCCCCCGGGTCTATCTTTTATCATATAAGTTTTCCATCTATCTTTTATTTGCATCTTTTACTTTCCAATCTATATCATAAAAATACCAAAAATATTTATCTTATCTTATTATCTCTATCAGATCTCACTTTCGCAAGTTTCCGTGAAGGGATTGACAACCCCTTTATCGCGTTGGTTGCGAGGTTCTTGTTTGTTTGTGTAGGTGCGTGGGAGTTTTGAGGATCCTCCTACTGGATTGATACCTTGGTTATAAAAAACTGAGGGAAATACTTACGCAACTTTGCTGCATCACCCTTTCCTCTTCAAAGGAAAACCAACGCAGTGCTCAAGAGGTAGCATGGAGCGAGCGAATGACTTATTGGAAATAATACGTATCGATGTATGCGGTCTGATGAGTATTGAGGCACGTGGTGGGTATCATTATTTTCTAACCTTCACAGGTGATTTGAGTAGGTATTGGTATATCTACTTGATGAAACACAAGTCTGAAACATTTGAAAAGTTCAAAGAATTTTAGAGTGAAGTGGAGAATCATCGTAACAAGAGAATAAAGTTTCTACGATCTGATCACGAAGTCGAATATTTGAGATACGAGTTTGGACTTCATTTAAAACCGCTACCTCTTGAGCTTGCGTTGGTTTCCCTTGAAGAGGAAAGGGTGATGCAGCAAAGTAGCGTAAGTATTTCCCTCAGTTTTGAGAACCAAGGTATCAATCCAGTAGGAGATGACGCACAAGTCACCGAATACCTGCACCAACAATCAACAACTTGCAACCAACGCGATAAAGGGGTTGTCAATCCCTTCACGGTCACTTTTAAAAGTTAGATCTGATAGAGATAGATAAACGGTAAAGTAAATATTTTTGGTATTTTTGGTTTATAGATTGGAAAGTAAAGATTGCAAATAGTAGATCGGAAACTAGCAAGATGTAAACGAGATTCAATATAATGGAAAAGAGACCCGGGGGCCATAGGTTTCACTACTGGCTTCTCTCAAGATAGCATAGATTAGGGTGGGTTAACAAATTACTGCCGAGCAATTGATAGAAAAATGCATAATTATGACGACATCTAAGGCAATGATCATGAACATAGGCATCACGTCTGTGTCAAGTAGACCGACTCCTGCCTGCATCTACTACTATTACTCCACACATCGATCGCTATCCAGCATGCATCTAGAGTATTAAGTTCATAAAGAATGGAGTAACGCATTAAGAAAGATAACATGATGTAGAGGAATTAACTCAAGCAGTATGATGAAAACCCCATCTTTTTATCCTCGATGGAAATAATACAATACGTGCCTTGCTGCCCCTACTGTCACAGGGAAAGGACACCGCAAGATTGAACCCAAAGCTAAGCACTTCTCCCATTGCAAGAAAGATCAATCTAGTAGGCCAAACTAAACCGATAATTCGAAGAGACTTGCAAAGATATCAAATAATGCATATAAGAATTCAGAGAAGAACCAAATAATATTCACAGATAATCTTGATCATAAATCCACAATTCATCGGATATCGGCAAACACACCGCAAAAGAGTATTACATCGAATAGATCTCCAAGAACATCGAGGAGAACATGGTTTTGAGAATCAAAGAGAGAGAAGAAGCCATCTAGCTAATAACTATTGACCCGAAGGTCTGTGGTAAACTACTCACGCTTCATCGGAGATGTAATGGTGTTGATGTAGAAGCCCTCCATGATCGAATCCACCTCCGGCAGGATGCCGTAAAAGGCCCCAAGATGGGATCTCAAGGGTATAGAAGGTTACGGCGGTGCAAAGGTGGTTTCGGTGCTCCCCCTAATGTTTTTAGGGTATAACAGTATATATAGGCGAATGAACTAGGTCAGGGGAGCTACGAGGGGCCCATGAGGGTGGGAGGAGGGCCTACCCCCCCTTCTGGGCACGCCCTCCTGCCTCGTGGCTTCCTTGTTGCGTCTCTGACTTCATCTCCAAATCTTCTGGTTTGCTTTCGATCCAATAAAGATCATCGTGAAGGTTTCAATCCGTTTGGACTCCGTTTGGTATTCCTTTTATACAAAACTCTAAAATAGAAAAAAGCAGAAACTCGCACTGGCCCCTCGGTTAATAGGTTAGTCCAAAAATAATATAAAAGAGCATATTATTTCCCATTAAACATCCAAAACAAATAATATAATAGCCTTGAACACTGAAAAATGATAGATACGTTGGAGACGTATCAAGCATCCCAAGCTTAATTCATGCTCGTCCTCAAGTAGGTAAATGATAAAAACAGAATTTTTGACGTGGAATGCTACCTAATATATTTATCCATGTAATTTTCTTTATTGTGGCATGAATGTTCAGATCCGAAAGATTCAATACAAAACTATAGTACTGACATAAAAATAATAATACTTCAAGCATACTAACAAAGCAATCATGTCTTCTCAAAATAACATGGCCAAACAAAGTTATCCCTACAAAATCATATAGTCTGGCTATGCTCTATCTTCATCACACAAAATATTTAATCATGCACAACCCCGATGACAGGCCAAGCAATTATTTCATACTTTTTCAATCATCACGTAATACATGAGCGTGAGCAGTGTATATAGCACTATAGGTGGAATGGAATGGTGGTTGTGGAGAAGACAAAAAGGAGAAGATAGTCTCATATCAACTAGGCGTATCAATGGGCTATGGAGATGCCCATCAATAGATATCAATGTGAGTGAGTAGGGATTGCCATGCAATGGATGCACTAGAGCTATAAGTGTATGAAAGCTCAAAAAGAAACTAAGTGGGTGTGCATCCAACTTGCTTGCTCACAAAGACCTAGGGCACTTTGAGGAAGCCCATCATTGGAATATACAAGCCAAGTTCTATAATGAAAATTCCCACTAGTATATGAAAGTGACAACATAGGAGACTCTCTATCATGAAGATCATGGTGCTACTTTGAAGCACAAGTGTGGAAAAAGAATAGTAACATTGCCTTTCTTTTTTCGTTTTTATTTTTATTTTTGTCCAGAGTCTCATCCCGACTTGTGGGGGAATCATAGTCTCCATCATCCTTTCCTCACATGGGAAAATGCTCTAATAATGAAGATCATTACACTTTTATTTACTTACAACTCAAGAATTACAACTCAATACTTATAACAAAATATGACTCTATGTGAACTGGCGGTGTACCGGGATGTGTAATGAATCAAGAGCGACATGTATGAAAAATTTTGAACGGTGGCTTTGCCACAAATACGATGTCAACTACATGATCATGCAAAGCAATATGACAATGATGGAGCGTGTCATAATAAACGGAACAGTGGAAAGTTGCATGGCAATATATCTCGGAATGGCTATGGAAATGCCATAATAGGTAGGTATGGTGGCTGTTTTGAGGAAGGTATATGGTGGGTGTATGGTACCAGCAAAAATTGCACGACACAAGAGAGGCTAGCAAAGGTGGAAGGGTGAGAGTGCATATAATCCATGGACTCAACATTAGTCATAAAGAACTCAAATACTTATTGCAAAAATCTATTAGTTATTGAAACGAAGGACTACGCGCATGCTCCTAGGGGGATCGCTTGGTAGGAAAAGACCATCGCTCATCCCTGACTGCCACTCATAAGGAAGACAATCAATAAATAAATCATGCTCCAACTTCATCACATAACGGTTCACCATACGTGCATGCTACGGGAATCACAAACTTTAACACAAGTACCTCTCAAATTCACAACTACTCTACTAGCATGACTCTAATATCACAATCTTCATATCTCAAAACAATCATAAAGAATCAAACTTCTCATAGTATTCAATGCACTTCATATGGAAGTTTTTATTATACCCATCTTGGATGCCCATCATATTAGGACTTATTTTATAACCAAAGCAAATTACCATGCTGGTCTGAAAGACTAAAAATAATAGAAGTGAAGCATGAGAGATCAAGAATTTCTATAAAATAAAACCACCGCCGTGCTCTAAAAAGATATAAGTGAAGCACTAGAGCAATATTGTCTAGCTCAAAAAATATAAGTGAAGCACATAGAGTATTCTAATAAATCATGATTCATGTGTGTCTCTCCCAAAAGGTGTGTACAACAAGGATGATTGTGGTAAACTAAAAATCAAAGACTCAAATCATACAAGACGCTCCAAGCTCATGTGGTGAATAAAAATATAGCCTCAAGTAAAGTTATCGATAGACGAAGACGAAGACGAAAGAGGGGATGCCTTGTGGGGCATCCCCAAGCTTAGGCATTTGGTTGTCCTTGAATTTTACCTTGGGGTTCCTTGGGAATCCTCAAGCTTAGGCTCTTGCCACTCCTTATTCCAAAGTCCATCAAATTCTTACCCAAAACTTGAAAACTCAAAACAGAAAACTCAACAAAAAATCTCATGAGCTCTGTTAGTATAGGAAAATAAATCACCACTTTAAGGTACTGTTGTGAACTCATTCTTTATTTATATTGGTGTAAAATCTAATTTATTCCAGCTTCTCCATGGTTCAAACCCCGATACTTGATACGTCTCCAACGTATCTATGATTTATGAAGTATTCATGCTATTATATTATCTGTTCTGGATGTTTATGGGCTTTATTATACACTTTTATATTATTTTTGGGACTAATCTATTAACCGGAGGCCCAGCACAAATTGTTGTTTTCTTGCCTATTTCAGTGCTTCGAAGAAAAGGAATATCAAACGGAGTCCAAACGGAATGAAACCTTCGAGAGAGTTACTTTTGGAACGGAAGCAATCCAGGAGACTTGGAGTGGAAGTCAGGGAAGCTTCGAGGTGGCCACTAGGCAGGGAGGCACGCCCTACCCCCTTGGGCGCGCTCCCCACCCTCATGGGCCCCTCGTGGCTCCCCTGACCGACTTCTTTCGCCTATATATGTCCATATACCCTAAGAACATCGGAGAGCACAATAGATCGGGAGTTCTGCCACCCCAAGCCTCTGTAGCCACCAAAAACCAATCAAGACCCTGTTCCGGCACCCTGCCGGAGGGGGGATCCCTCACCGGTGGCCATCTTCATCATCCCAGCACTCTCCATGACGAGGAGGGAGTAGTTCACCCTCGGGGTTGAGGGTATGTACCAGTAGCTATGTGTTTGATCTCTCTCTCTCTCTTGTGTTCTTGAGGTGATACGATCTTGATGTATCGCGAGCTTTGCTATTATAGTTGGATCTTATGATGTTTCTCCCCCTCTACTTTCTGGTGATGAATTGAGTTTTACCCTTGAAGTTGTTTTGTCGGATTGAGTTTTTAAGGATTTGAGAACACTTGATGTATGTCTTGTCGTGCTTATCTGTGGTGACAATGGGATATTCACGTGATCTACTTGATGTATGTTTTGGTGATCAACTTGCGGGTTCAATGAACTTATGCATAGGGGTTCGCACACGTTTTCGTCTTGACTTTCCGGTAGAAAATTTGGGGCACTCTTTGAAGTTCTTTGTGTTGGTTGAATAAATGAATCTGAGATTGTGTGACGCATATATAATCATGCCCACGGATACTTGAGGTGACATTGGAGTATCTAGGTGACATTAGGGTTTTTGTTGATTTGTGTCTTAAGGTGTTATTCTAGTACGAACTATATGATAGATTGAATGGAAAGAATAGCTTCGTGTTATTTTACTACAGACTCTTGAATAGATCGATCAAAAAGGATAACTTTGAGGTGGTTTCGTACCCTACAATAATCTCTTCGTTTGTTCTCCGCTATTAGTGACTTTGGAGTGACTCTTTGTTGCATGTTGAGGGATAGTTATATGATCTAGTTATGTTATTATTGTTTAGAGAACTTGCACTAATGAAAGTATGAACCCTAGGCCTTGTTTCCTAGCATTGCAATACCGTTTACGCTCACTTTTATCATTAGTTACCTTGCTGTTTTTATATTTTCAGATTACAAAAACCTATATCTACCATCCATATTGCACTTGTATCACCAACCCTTCGCTGAACTAGTGAACCTATACGATTTACCATTGTATTGGGTGTCTTGGGGACACAAGAGACTCTTTGTTATTTGGTTGCAGGGTTGTTTGAGAGAGACCATCTTCATCCTACGCCTCCCACGGATTGATAAACCTTAGGTCATCCACTTGAGGGAAATTTGCTACTGTCCTATAAAACTCTGCACTTGGAGGCCCAACAACGTCTACAAGAAGAAGGTTGTGTAGTATACATCAATACTACTCATAGATTCATCAAAATAAGCAAACAACACGCGAAAAACAGAATCTGTAAAAACAGAACAGTATGTAGTAGTCTATAACTCTCGAATACTTCTGTATCTCCAAAAATTCTAAAATAAATAGGTGGACGTGAGTAATTTGTCTTTTAATATTCTTCGAAAAGAATCAACCTAAAATCGCTCTTCTGTAAAAAATGACAGCTAATCTCGTGAGCGCAAAAGTTTTAGTTTTTCAGCAAGATCAAATTAACTTTCACCCAAGTCTTCCCAAAGGTTCTACTTGGCACAATCACTAATTAAAACTTAAAACCACATCTAACCAGAGGCTAAATAGGTTATTTATTACTAAACAGGATCAAAAAGTAAGGAACAAAAATAAAATTGGGTTGCCTCCCAACAAGCGCTATCGTTTAACGCCCCTAGCTAGGCATAAAAACACGAATAGATCTAGCTATTGTCATCTCCGGCATGCAATTCTTTCCTCATCAAATCCTCCAAAACTCATCTTAGCAAATATATCCTTTCCCTTATTTCCCTTTTAGAAGAAGAACTTAAATCATGGAAAGGACTTTGATTTATAATTTAAACATTCATAAACCCATAGTCGGGATCATCACCGTATATATCATCATATAAAATGCATAGTTCATTTCTAATGGGCTCCTTCATCATTTTATTCAACCAATCCCTATTGAATCCTAAAGAAATTCCTCTAGTAATCCAATCAAACTCTTCAAAAGCCTCAAGGTACAAAGATTGAGATATTTCGGGAGAGGGAACTCTTTTCCTAAGATTTTCATTATAGGATTGATAATCTCTAGCTTCCAAACTACGCATGGTTTCTTTATTATAAAGAATATCTATAATCGGAGGGTGTTCAACATCCTTTTTGTAGAAAGCTATTATAATATCAAATTCACGCATAAGGACAATAGTGGCAATCTTTTTAGCTATTGGGTGATTAATATTGGGAAGTTCATAAAACACCTTTTGCAAAGCAGGATGGATATGCACAAATTTTCTTTCTAATTTCGCAATGAGCATAACAATGGCATCTGCATAGCAATTGGTCTAAAGAAGAATAGATTTTTTATTAATAGGCATGGATCCTATGCAATCAAAGAATTCTTGAATAGCACTTTTCCAATAATATTAGCATCCCCCACACGAAAGATTTTTGTTTTGTAATTAGGTGGAGTTTCAGTTTCATGATTCAAAGAACAAGACTCAAGTGTTCCTTCAAGATTTTCAATGATAACCTCCCCAGTTTCAGACATGACGGCAAAAAACCAATCTAACAAACGAGCACACAAGAAGCAATCGAAAGGAGACGACGGAAGAGGGGCGAAGAAAAGGTAAAGGTTTTTGAAAACCGTTTTAGAAGTGGGGGAGAGGAAAACGAGAGGCAAATGGCGAATAATGTAATGCAAGGGAGAAGAGTTTATGATGGGTAATTCGTATGGCTTGACTTGGCGTAGATCTCCCCGGCAACGGCGCCAGAAATCCTTCTTGCTACCTCTTGAGCTTGCGTTGGTTTTCCCTTGAAAAGGAAAGGGTGATGCAGCAAAGTAGCGTAAGTATTTCCCTCAGTTTTGAGTACCAAGGTATCAATCCAGTAGGAGACGACGCACAAGTCACCGAATACCTACACCAACAATCAACAACTTGCAACCAATGCGATAAAGGGGTTGTCAATCCCTTCACGATCACTCGCAAAAGTGAGATCTGATAGAGATAGATAAACTGTAAAGTAAATATTTTTGGTGTTTTTGTTTTATAGATTGGAAAGTAAAGATTGCAAAATAGTAGATCGTAAACTAGCAAGATGTAAACGAGACTCAATATAATGGAAAAGAGACCCGGGGGCCATAGGTTTCACTAGTGGCTTCTCTCAAGATAGCATAGATTATGGTGGGTGAACAAATTACTGCCGAGCAATTAATAGAAAAGCGCATAATCATGATGACATCTAAGACCATGATCATGAACATAGGCATCACGTCTATGTCAAGTAGACCGACTCCTGCCTGCATCTAGTACTATTACTCCACACATCGATCGCTATCCAGCATGCATCTAGAGTATTAAGTTCATAAAGAATGGAGTAACGCATTAAGAAAGATAACATGATGTAGAGGAATTAACTCAAGCAATATGATGAAAACCCCATCTTTTTATCCTCGATGGCAATAATACAATATGTGCCTTGCTGCCCCTACTGTCACTGGGAAAGAACACCGCAAGATTGAACCCAAAGCTAAGCACTTCTCCCATTGCAAGAAAGATCAATCTAGTAGGCCAAACTAAACCGATAATTGGGAGAGACTTGCAAAGATATCAAATCATGCATATAAGAATTCAGAGAAGAACCAAATAATATTCATAGATAATCTTGATCATAAATCCACAATTTATTGGATCTCGGCAAACACACCGCAAAAGAGTATTACATTGAATAGATCTCCAAGAACATCGAGGAGAACATGGTATTGAGAATCAAAGAGAGAGAAGAAGCCATCTAGCTAATAGCTATGGACCTGAAGGTCTGTGGTAAACTACTCACGCTTCATCGGAGAGGTAATGGTGTTGATGTAGAAGTCCTCCGTGATCGAATCCCCCTCCGGTAGGACACCGGAAAAGGCCCCAAGATGGGATTTCACGGGTACAGAAGGTTGCGGCGGTGGAAAAGTGGTTTCATGGCTCCTCCTAATGTTTTTAGTGTATAAGAGTATATATAGGTGAAGGAATTAGGTCAGGGGAGCTCGAGGGGCCCACAAGGGTGGGGGGAGCACCTACCCCCTGGGCTAGCCCTCCTGCCTCGTGGCTTCCTTGTTGTATCTCCGACTTCATCTCCAAGTCTTCTGGTTTGCTTTCGGTCCAAGAAAGATCACCATGAAGGTTTCATTCTGCTTGGACTCCGTTTGGTATTCCTTTTCTGCAAAACTCTAAAATAGGTTTAAAAGTAGAAACTGGCACTAAGCCCTCGATTAATAGGTTAGTCCCAAAAATAATATAGAAGAGCATATTAATTCCCATTAAACATCTAAAATAGATAATATAATAGCATGGAACAATAAAAAATTATAGATACGTTGGAGACGTATCAAAAACAGTGTGGAATTGTTTCACAACTCACGCCAGCCAGAACACCACAGCGTAATGGTGTGTCCGAACGTCATAACCATACTTTATTTGATATGGTGCGTTCTATGATTTATCTTACTAATTTACCACTATCATTTTGGGGTTATGCATTAGAGACAACTACATTCACTTTAAATAGGGCACCATCTAAATCCTTTGAGACGACACCGTATGAACTATGGTTTTGCAAGAAACCTAAGCTGTCATTTCTTATAGTTTGGGGTTGTGACACTGTCGGGGAAACTGATCCACGAACACCTATGGGACCGGCGGACCGTGCCCCTTTCGGTTCGGCGGGGGGCGGAGATCGCACGAAGAGCGGATCAAGGCGAAGCACACGAGCAGTTCACCCAGCTTCGGAGCTCTCTGGAGAGATAATACTCCTATTGCTGCTTGTTGGATTGTATTGAGTTCTTGCTCAGGAGCGCTGAGTGCTACAGTACACTCTAGCTGCTAACGAGACTGAGCGTGTGTGTTTCTCTGGCTTTCGAACCCCTTCTACGTTGCGCATGGGCCTCCTTTTATATGCTCAAGGGGTCACCGACAGGTGGCAACACAGACAAGGGTAAAAACGTAAAAGGAGTTGCGGTTGGTACAACTACTTGTACAGTGTATCCTACCTAACCCTGATGGCAGGGGACAAAGGCATTAAATGCCCGTCTGTGTCGCCCAAACAGTGCAGAAAAGGACCGTCAGGGACGCCACCGTTCGCCACAATGGTAATCTTGTCAGCGTCGCTTGCCACCTCGCACCGCTGGCTGCACAGACTCTTGCCACGCGCGCCTGGAAAGGCCTCAGGGCGACACGTTTGTGGATGTGCTGGAGCGCGGGTACAGAGTGGTAGCTTGCCACGGCAAGTGCCTTGCCGCGGTCGTTGTCTTGTCGCGCCTGGAAGCTTGTCACTCACCAGGCCTTGCCGGGACGCGTGGCGCGTCGCGGCAAGTTCCTTGAGATGCCTTGGTTGGCCTTCCCGGCAAGCTCCTCTTGCTGGGGCCTTGTCTCCTTGGCTTAAATACTTTGTTCTTGAATGGCTCCAAAGGAACCACGGAGGACCTTGGCGGTCGCCCGGCAAGCCTTGCCGCGGGGTGCTGCAACTGCCCATGCACAAGTTCGGGATACTAGGGTACCCCTACTCTAGTACACCGACAGGAGCCCCCGGGCCTGGGCCACACACGGTGCTGAGTGCTGTTGGGCCAGGCCCAAAACAGGGCACGGGCACGCGCGGCCCGGGTTACGCCGTATCTCACTCCGTATCCACCGCGCCCTCCCCGAATGGCACGCGTTGAATGCGGCATCGTGGGAGACATCATGGGTGGTTTCTCTATTCGGAAGGGCGGAACATCCGCCCCCTTCTATGAATTTTTTTGTGATATCATGAACACCTACGGGTTCCGCCTCCTTGACTTCACCCCCAACGCCGTTCTGACCATGGCAGTTTTCGCACATCTCTGCTAAAACTTTGTCGGAATCCATCCAAATGTAGCTCTCTTCCGCCACTTCTTTATGCCCCGGGTTGAGAGAGGGGAGCCCCTTGCCGGCGGAATCGCTTGGATCTCGAGAGTCGGCAAGAAGGAAGCCTATCTGGAGGGAGAGCTCCGCGGCAAGTGGGAGGAATGGAGAGCAGAGTGGTGCTGGATCGTCGAGGAGAACCCGCAGCCATTTACTGCCCTGCGCCAAGCCCCAATAGTGCGTGGCAACGATTGGAGCAACGTGGCTTCGGAAGATGATAGGCTGAAGATTGCCGTCACCCGGATCCTTCGCCTTAGGCTTGCCGGGCTCACCGTAGGCGCCGTTGGCACAGATTTTCTTCGCCGCCGCATCGCCCCCCTGCAGGAGAGGAGACCCGCCTGGGAGTTCCAAAACTCGGTGGATATCATGAGGCTGCGCCCGGGCCTCAACTTCAACTTCACTATTCTGGAGCTGGACGCGATGCTCCTGGAGCTGTTCAAGCGCGATCCTCAACATCCATTCATGTTGCCGAGGAGTGTCGTTCCGTTGTGCAACAACTCCTCGCTCGACCGCATCCGCGCAATGATGTTGTTGTGCGACTTGCATGGGATCGTCCCAACTTGGCAAGAGCCTGCAGACGATGTTGTGCAGGAGTTCTTCGACAGCTTGGTTGAAGTGCCGGTCCGCTCCGACGAGCAGAAGAGCCTCACTCGCGACACCACCGATGCGGAGATGCAGCGCATCGCCACCAGCTTGGAAGAGGCGGCGGCAGCCGCTGCCGCGGGTGAGTTTGGATTCACCGTGGAGGAGGCAGAGGCAGCAGAGGCGGCAAGCCTTGCCGAGCACGAGGAGTTTGCCGGCGAGGAAGGGCTTGTCGGGCCTGAATCTGAGTCGAGCGAGCCCGCCGAGGGCGCGGGTGACCCGTTGCAAATCGGCTCGTCCTCCTCCCCACCTTCAGCCAGCTCGCCGCAAGCGGAGCCCCCAGCTCCGGCAGGAAGGCATCTCCGCAAGGCCGGGGACGTAGCGGGGCGGCAGACGGGTCAGCAGCCGCCGCACCGCGCGACGCGCTCGACCGCGGCATGCACTGTTGCTGCGGGAGCACCTCACGCCGCTGCGGCAACTGGAGCGGGGTCTTCCCGGTCCACCGCTACTGCACCTGCCAAGCGGACAAGGGAGCCTACTCCTCCGCCTCGCCGCACCGGAGGCGAGCCGGACTTTGATCTCTCCGCGCTCAGCTCCGACGACGAAGAAGAAGAGTAAGATCCTTCGCTGTACTTGTAATTCTTCAATTCTTGCTGTCTTGTCTTGTGTCTGATTTGCTTTACTCTGAACCTGTTCCTTTTCAGGACTCTGGCCCAGGCCCCGGTGATTGTCATCGAGGACGACCCCACCACGACGGCAGAGGACATGTCCGAGACCACCTTGTCGGACCCGGCAACCATTCCTCAAAGTAGCCCCCAGCGCAGCCCCCCACGTAAGTATATGGTTTACTTCATGCTGTCAGGCACGCATTGGTGCTCTTCTTTTGCTGATATCTGTCTGTTGGTTTGTGTAGGAGCAGAGCAGCCTCACCAGGAGGGCCCGGAGGCCGCTCCCGAAGTGCCATCTGCTTCGACTACACCGCCGAGGGAGGATTCCCGGGCAAGGGAGCATTCTCCGGCAAGGGAGAATTCTCCGGCAAGGCGCAGTTCTCCGGCAAGGGACAGCGCCAGTGATCCTCCTGTGGTTGAGACCATGACTGCAGACCCTAGCACAGGTAACCCTTTTGCCTGAAAACTTCCCTTGGGTTCTTCTTCTTCTGATTTCCTTTTTGAATATTTGCTTGACCTTTCTCCCCTCTTCGGTCGTCAGATCCACCCGCCACGGAGCCGATGGAAACCGAGGCTGCCAGCAAGGAGAACACGCGCGGCAACAACAACGACACCGCCGCCACCGAAGAAGAGGCCGGTGCTGATGATCCCGCCGGCGAAGAGGCCGCCAAGGCTGCCGCCGCAGAAGCTGGCGAGGAATCCGGCGATCGCACTGACGGCCCCGAGGTCGCAGGAGCGCCAGGCGCTGCACCGACCGCCGATCCCTCTGCCGCTGCTGCAGCGCCAGGCTCCGAAGAGCCCCAGCCCGGCGCCTATTTCAAGGCCGGCGATGGCGTCTTCATCAAGCTCCCCTCGGCGTCGAGCTCCAGGGCTCCGGTCGAAGGAGAAACTTTTGACGAAGAGGTGCTCGCCTCCGCTGGGCTGACGCTGGTCGACGCGCCAAGCAGCAGCAGCGACGAGCCTGAGGAGGAGCGGCTGCTGCGGAAGCTGCTGTCGCTCTACCGCGCCCGACAGGCCAAGCTGGCATCCCGAGAAGCGCTTGTCGCGAAGGCGGGAGTGGACATTAAGAAGCGCGCGGAGGAGCTCCGGAGTCTCAGGCAGGAAGCTCTCCGGTCTCTGGGAGAGGAGCGGGAGCAAGTCGTCGAGGAGCGAAAAGCCTTCCTCCTCGCGAAGGCTAAGGTTGAAGAGCAACAACGGCTTGTTGCCGAAAGTCTATTTGCGCAGGAAGGAGAGCTGGCGTAGCGCAAGGTCAACCTTGACAGCCACGAGGAGGAGCTTGCCGCGCGGGAGCAAGCAATTGGCGGGGCTCTCAAGGAAGCAAAGGATGCTGCCGCAGCTGCCGAGGCCGCCAAGAAGGAGCTGGAGACGAAGGTGGCGCAGCTGGAGGCCGATCTCAAGGCGAGCGACGAGGAGCTTGCCGTGCTCAAGCGTGAGCGCGAGAAGGACGCTGCTGCTCATGGTGAGCTGCAGGGTCTTCTCGCTGAGAGGAGCAAGGAGCTCAGCGCCGCCAAGGATTCCAATGCAGATCTCGAGTTGAAGCTGGCTACTTTGACTCAGACGCTGGACGGCGCCAGGGAGCGGGAGGTGGCCTTATTGGAGAAAATCAAGGCCGACGAGGCGCTGCTGGTGCCGCCCACGACGCTTTTAGGGAGACTATGGAGCACTGGACTGAGGGTCTTGTGGATCTTGCCGCCGCCATCGATGGGGAGCTGGCACAACTGGGGATGGAGGATCTCGGGTACCCCTCCGACGAGCACCTCCAACCCAGCGCCAAGCTCAGCTTGTTCTTCAAAGGCGTGGCGACGGCCCTCCAGCGAATCCGGGAGAAGATCCCAAAGCAGCTGGCCGACGAGTCGCGCAAGATTTGCGTAGGAGCTCTCTAGAAGGTGCTGATGAAGGTGGCCTTCCGCAACCCAGGCCTCAACTTCACCAACGTCCTCATGTCCTTGCCGCCGGATGCTGACCTGGAAGCGCTCAAGGCCCTTGTCGCACCCATTGTGGACAAGGTGAGCGGAATCAAGAGGGTTGAGGGCGATCATGTAGATTAGGCCGCCCGTTTTCTCTTTTTCTTTGTCGCTGCTAGTCATGTCATGAGAACAATCTGTTAGAGCTGCGACAAGCTATCTTGTAATATAACTCTATTTTGGGTAGAGATTTGCTATGTTAGTCCCTTTACTTGATTCCTTCCTTTGTATGTTTTTTGCCCTATGCTTTTAGGGAACTTGCCGACGCAGGCACCTTAGCCGCGAGCGCTGAGTGCGGGACGTCAGCAGCCTGCTGGCGGTGCTGCTACCGACAAGAAACCTTGTCGCAACTAGTCGCAGCTCACTTAAATTGTTGAGCGGACTCGAAACAAAGTAAGGGCGCAACTAGCTACGAGTTGGTTCCTCCGCGCACGGGTTTTCCATACAAAGCACGGTCGTTCAAGGAAGATAACTTAAAAAAATTTAAAACTGATTGCTCAAACTTTGGCAACTTAGCTTTTCTGTCGTTTGCTTTCCGGTAAGGCGAAACTTCCTTGAACGATGCCTGGTCCACACCATTATCTTCTCCATTCCCCCTGGCAAACTTGTGTGCGAGGGAACCTTCCTTTCCTTTTTGAGAAAAAGAAAGAAGAGAAAATAAAGATATGGAGCCTTACGGCTCGTTATTGCTTACCGGGGGTAGGTGCTGCACAAAGTGTCAGATAATGCATGCAAATACAAAGTAGAAAGCATGAAATTGACAAGATGTGCGGAGCACATGAGCTTTACTTATGCACGGGATCTGCGCCCGGATTTGTACAAAGGATTACATGCAACATCGGCAAGACTTGTACAAAAGGTGGTTGCCGGAACAGGTTCCGGCAACCGCGCCCTACGGGTAAAACTTACGAAGATGCTCAATGTTCCAGGAGTTGCTCACCGGAACGCCATCTTCGGTCTCAAGGTGGACAGTGCCAGGCCTAGTGACTCGTTTCACCCGATAAGGGCCTTCCCACTTTGGCGTCAACTTGTTGGAATTCTTGGCGGACTGTACGCGCCGAAGAACAAGGTCGCCTTCCTCGAGACTTTTGGCATTAACTTTGCGGCTATGGTAGCGGCGCAAAGCTTGCTGGTATCGAGCAGCTCGTACAGTAGCCTGAAGACGGTCCTCCTCAAGGAGCAGCGCGTCATCTTGTCGCTGCTGCTCTTGCTCAAGCTCATCACAAGCGAGCACTCGAGGTGACCCGTATACGAGTTCCGTGGGGAGAACTGCCTCTGCTCCATAGACTAGAGCGAAAGGTGTCTGGCTAGTGGCTCGATTTGGCGTCGTCCTGATCGACCAAAGAACCACCGGCAGCTCCTCGATCCAGTTCTTTCCGCACTTGTGCAGCCTGTCGAAAGTCCTGGTCTTGAGCCCACACAGCACTTCAGCATTTGCCCTCTCCACTTGACCATTGCTTCTCGGATGAGCAACAGAAGCGAAGCAGACCTTGGCGCCAAGATCTTGGACGTATTGCATGAAGGTGCGACTCGTGAATTGCGTGTCATTGTCGGTGATGATCATGTTAGGGATCCCGAAACGACAAACAATCGACCTGAAGAACTTGACTGCTGACTGTGCTGTCACCTTCCTCACTGCTTCCACTTCCGGCCACTTTGTGAACTTGTCGATTGCAACGTACAAGTACTCAAAGCCCCCGACAGCTCGGGGAAAGGGGCCGAGGATGTCGAGCCCCCAGACCGAAAATGGCCAGGATAAAGGGATCGTCTGGAGAGCTTGAGCTGGCTGGTGTATCTGTTTGGAATGGAACTGGCACGCTTCACACTTGGTTACTTGTGCAGTTGCATCCTGGAGGGCTGTCGGCCAAAAGAAACCTTGCCGGAACGCTTTGCCGGCAAGTGCTCTTGCGCCAATGTGGTGGCCACATATGCCTCCATGTATCTCTGCCAACAGCTTTTGTCCGTCTTCCCGGTGAATACACTTCCATTTCACCCCGTTGAGTCTTCTTCTGTATAGTGTGTTGTCAACAAACTGGTACATACTTGACTGCCGGGATACTCTTTCCGCTTCTTCTTGCTCTTCGGGAAGTTCTCCCGTCTGAAGGAAATGGACAATCTGCTGTGCCCATGTTGGAGCTTGCAGCTCGACAACAAGGACTAAAGGCACATCTGCTGCTGCGGGAACATCCGCTTCTACGGCGAGAACTTGCGGCTCAGCCGGAGCTTGATGTTCCCCGGCAAGCTTGCCGGAGCAAATCTTGTCAGGAGCGTCTGCTTCAACGGAACAAACCCTAGGGCTTGCCGGAGTAGACTGCTCCTCAGCATCCTTGGTGTTGATCTTGAGGACCTTCTTGGCGGTGGCTTCGGGGATCTCGGCCGGAAAATAGTCACCAGAAATCAACTTCCTCTTCTTGCTCTGTCCAGTTGATGGTGTTACGAACGGTTGAGTCAGCTTGAGCACAAAGATCCCTGGTTCCACAGGTAACTTAAGTGCAGCGCACTTCGACAGGCCATCAGCAACGTCGTTCTGAGCTCTTGGAACATGTTCCATCTATAGGCCGTCAAAGTGCTCTTCTAGCTTTCTCACTTCATCAACGTAAGCTTCCATCAACGGACTCTGATAATTCTTGTTCACTTGGCGGACGACAAGCTGTGAATCACCCCTGACAATGAGCTTCTTGATCCCAAGGTCTGCCGCGATCCTGACACCGGCAAGCAATCCTTCATACTCTGCAGTATTGTTCGTTGCTTGCTCCTTGGGAAAGTGCATCTGGACTACGTACTTGAGGTGCTCTCTGGTGGGTGCGACAAGTAGCACGCCCGCACCGGCGCCTTGCAGCAAGAAGGCACCATCAAAGTACATCAGCCATTCTTTGCTTGCTTCCTTGACGGGGATGCTAGTTTCTGGAATTTCTTCATCTTGTGTTGGCGTCCATTCTGCTATGAACTCTGCCAATGCTCTGCTTTGGATAGTTGAAGTGCTTTCAAACTTGAGGCCAAAGCTTGACAGTTCCAGCGCCCAGTCGACAATCCTGCCTGTTGCTTCTGGATTTTGCAGTATCCTCTTTAGCGGAAAACGAGTGACGACTGTGATCTCATGTGCTTGGAAGTAATGGCGCAGCTTTCTCGAGGCCATGAGAAGGCCGAAAAGCAATTTCTGCACCCCAGAGTACCTTGACCTAGCCCCCTGCAGAAGGGAACTGACAAACTAAACTGGGCGCTGCACCATTCTTTTCTGCATCTTCTCATGCGTCTGCGCAGATCCATCCTTGTCGGGACTAGAGCTTGTCGATGAAGTCCCTTGCTTGTTGCTGGATGCACTTGCCGTGGTTGCCGGCTCATCATCCACCTCTCTCTCCGCCACTAACGCAGCACTAACCACTTGATTGGTTGCTGCTATATATAGCAGCAACTTCTCTTGTGGCTTAGGTGCGACAAGTGTTGGAGTGGAGGACAGGTATCTCTTTAAGTCTTGTAGCGCAGCCTCCGCTTCCGGAGTCCATTTCATTGGACCCGCCTTTTTCAATATTTTGAAAAATGGCAGGGCGCGCTCAGCGGACCTAGAGATAAACCTGCTGAGAGCAGCTACGCAAGCGGCAAGTCTTTCTACATCCTTGACGCGCTTTGGTGCTTCAATATGCTCAATGGCCTTGATCTTGTCGGGATTGGCTTCAATTCCCCGCTGAGACACGAAGAACCCGAGAAGCTTGCCGGAGGGGACTCCAAACACACACTTCTCGGGGTTAAGCTTGAGGTTGATCTTGCGCAGATTTGCAAAGGTTTCGTCTAAATCTTGAATCAGGGTCGCCTTGTCCTTGCTCTTGACCACTATGTCATCCATGTAGGCTTCCACATTTCTGTGCATTTGCGGCTCAAAAGCGTGATGGACAACCCTTGCAAATGTTGAACCAGCATTCTATAAACCGAAAGGCATCCGTATGAAACAGTACGTGCCACATGGGGTGATGAATGCGGTCTTCTCCTCATCCTCTTCTGCCATGAAGATCTGATGGTATCCTGAGTATGCATCAAGAAATGAAAGCAAGTCACATCCGGCCGCGGAGTCAACAATCTGGTCGATGCGCGGCAAGGGAAATGGGTCTTTGGGACAAGCTTTATTGACATCGGTAAAGTCGATACAAAGCCTCCATTTCCCGTTTGCCTTGCGCACGACTACAGGATTGGCCAACCACGTAGGATGGAGCACTCCTCTGACAAGGCCTGCTGCTCCCAACTTCTTGATTTCTTCTGCTATGAATTCTTGGCGCTCCACTGCCTGTTTTCTGACTTTCTACTTGACGGGCCGCGCATGAGGACAGACGGCAAGATGGTGCTCGATTACTTTCCTGGGAACACCGGGGATGTCAGACGGTTGCCACGCAAATACGTCGACATTCGCCTGCAGGAAAGCAACAAGCGCGCTTTCCTATTTAGGGTTGAGAGTGGCACTGATGGTGAAGGTACCACCAGTTCCGTCCTCCTTGGCGGACACCTTCTTGGTCTCTGGTGGAGCTACCATTGTCTTCTTACACTTGCCGGTGGAGCTCGGTGGTGCATCCTCGACGGCAGCGCAGCACTCCGAAGAGGTGCGCTTGCTGGAGTGGGCATCAGAACTCTTGCCGGACTTGGTCTTCTTCTTCCCCCCGGGAGCTTCAATGGCAAGTGACTTGCGATCTGTTGCGGCTGCTGCTTCCCGGTAGATCTTGTCGGCGCAGATAAGGGCATCCTTCTTGTCGCCAGGGACAGAGATGACACTTATCACGCCTGGCATCTTTAGCATGTTGTATGCATAGTGAGAGGCTGCCATGAACTTGGCGAGTGATGGACGGCCTAGTATCCCATTGTAAGGCAATGGAAAGTCAGCGACGTCAAAAGTGACCCTCTCAGTCCTGAAGTTCAACTCGCTGCCAAATGTTACCGGCAACGTGATCTTTCCCTTAGGCTTGCTCCTTCCCGGATTGATCCCTTGGAATGTGTCGGTCTCTTCGAGCTCGCCATCAGGGATCTGGAGTTTCTGAAGTACCGCGGAGGAGATCAGGTTCAAGCCGGCCCCGCCGTCAACTAGCATCTTAGTGACCTTGAGGTTGCGGATAGTTGGTGAAACCAACATCGGCAAGCACCCGACCGCAGTTATGCGATCAGGGTGGTCCTCAATATCAAAGATGATAGGCGTGCTGGACCATTTCAGAGGCTTGCATGACTCGACGGGTGGTTTTGCCGCATTGACTTCCCGCACCCACTGCTTGAGCTGGCGGTGTGAAGTATGCAGAGAAGCACCGCCGTCAACGCACAGGACCTCTGTGGCTTTCTGGAACTCCTGCTCATCGGTCTCGTCATCCTCCATATCTTCATCGTCGTCGTCATCTTCATCCTTGTCGCAGCCGCGGGGAGGTCTGTCTCCTTGCCGCTACTTGGCCTTGTCGCGACGTCCCCCTCAGCCGGGGCGTTTCTTGCTGGCTCCTCCAGCACCTTCCTGGGCTTTCTCCTTGTCGCGTCGCTCGTATTCAGCCTTTTGCTGCTCGACAAGCTGCTCAACCTTCTTGCAGCTCTGGAGGTCATGGCCCTTGGTGCGGTGGATCTTGCAGTACTACTTGTTGGCGCCGTCCTGCTTGTCGGCGACCGCCGCAGCCTGGTAGTTGGTGCTCGCGGCAACCTCCTTGCCGGAGCTACCAGCTTTGGCTTTCTTGGCGCCACCTCCATTGCCGGACTGCTCAACGACTAGCACATCTCTGCCTTTCTTCTTCCTGTTGTTCTGCCGCCGGTTTTTCTTTGCCGGGGCGGCCTCCTCACTATCAGATCCTCCTGCTCCTGTGTTCTCTCCGGGGAGTTTCCTCCCTTCCTCAGCACGTGCACACTTGTCGGCCAGGGCATATAGCTCACTGACGTCTCTGATCTTGCACATCGCCATCTCCTCCCGCATCCTACGGTTCCGCACGTTCTGATGGAACACGCTGATTACCGCGGCAGGGTGGACATCTGGGATGTTGTGCTGCATGCGGCTGAATCTCTGAATGTACTTGCGCAGGGGCTCTCCTTCCTTCTGGGCGAGCAGATGAAGGTCGCTCTCTTGGCCATGAGGCTTGTGGCCGCCTGTAAAGGCGCTGACAAACTGATGGCATAGGTCTGCCCAAGAGGATATGGAGTTGTCCGGCAAGTGCATGAGCCAGGATCTGACATTGGGCTTGAGCACCAGCGGGAAGTAGTTGGCAAGGATCTTGTCGTCCTGTCCCCCGGCAGCTTGCACCGTGATGGTGTAGATGCTGAGGAACTCCGACAGATGCGACTTGCCGTCGTACTTCTCTGGTACGTCTGCCTTGAAATTCTTCGTGCTGGGCCACTGGACTTGCCTCAGCTCACGAGTGAACGCAGGGCAACCTACCGGTACGGAAAGTCGCCTGGTTCCCCTGGCGCATGCATGTCAACAGAGGGCCCAGCGCGCTTGTCGGATTGACGTCGCGCTTCTCTTCGGCGCTCGATGCGAGTACGAGCGTCTTCTTGCTGTCGTTCATGAAGAACTTGGCGCTGATCGCGATGAGCTCGTGGATCTGATGATGCTGTAGAGTCGCTGTCGAGGTGGATCCGGCGAGTCGGCGATCTTGGCCTTCGGGGTGGAGAGTGTATGGTGGTTGCACCCCCACCGGTTTCGTCGCCACCGGCTCGTGCCTGGCAGTCCTGCCGTGGCCGCGATGTACTTGGCTGCCGCGGAGTGTCGCCGTTGGCGAAGCCGATGAGACTCTGAATGGTGGCCCTCCATCTGTCGATCTTGTCTTGGGTAATCCAGGAGCAATTGAGCTCGCGCCAAAGCTTCTGCTCGAGTGGTGGGCGGCAGTGGCGAACGGTGTGAGGAGCGGGATATGCTCGGACTTCTAACTATGTTAGAAGGAGCAGTATCCCGTCCAGGCGACCGTGTTGCGCTCGTGCCAGCACGTTGGCGTGAATGCTGGTCTTGAGCACCCCGAGATCCACCAGCTTGATCTTGTTCCAACGAACGTATGGTACTGCGAATACCATGACGCTGTCGGTCCTGCGCCTCCTGAGATGGACGCGGTACATGTACGGACGCCGAGGTCTGCGCAGCCTTGTCCTTGGACCCGACAGCACCGTGAGCTCCCTCGTCGACGTCCGTTCTTCCGCCGGCGTCTACCCCACCACCCGTTTGCTCCGGTGGTGGTGAGATCGACGTGGACGGAGTAGCTGCCGCCGAAGCCTTCTTCTGCGGTGGCATGTCGATGAAGAAAATGAAGATCTAGCTCGTGTGAACGCCGGATCAGGTTCACGCAATCTCGACGCCCCCTACCTGGCGTGCCAAAGATGTCGGGGAAACTGATCCACGAACACCTATGGGACCGGCGGACCGTGCCCCTTTCGGTTCGGCGGGGGGCGGAGATCGCACGAAGAGCGGATCAAGACGAAGCACACGAGCAGTTTACCCAGCTTCGGAGCTCTCCGGAGAGATAATACTCCTACTGCTGCTTGTTGGATTGTATTGAGTTCTTGCTCAGGAGCGCTGAGTGCTACAGTACACTCTAGCTGCTAACGAGACTGAGCGTGTGTGTTTCTCTGGCTTTCGAACCCCTTCTACATTGCGCATGGGCCTCCTTTTATATGCTCAAGGGGTCACCGACAGGTGGCAATGCAGAAAAGGGTAAAAACGTAAAAGGAGTTGCGGTTGGTACAACTACTTGTACAGTGTATCCTACCTAACCCTGACGGCAGGGGACAAAGGCATTAAATGCCCGTCTGTGTCGCCCAAACAGTGCAGAAAAGGACCGTCAGGGACGCCACCGTTCGCCATGATGGTAATCTTGTCAGCGTCGCTTGCCACCTCACATCGCTGGCTGCACAGACTCTTGCCATGCGCGCCTGGAAAGGCCTCAGGGCGACACGTTTGTGGATGTGTTGGAGCACGGGTACAGAGTGGTAGCTTGCCGCGGCAAGTGCCTTGCCGCGGTCGTTGTCTTGTCACGCCCGGAAGCTTGTCGCTCACCAGGCCTTGCCGGGACGCGTGGCGCGTCGCGGCAAGTTCCTTGAGATGCCTTGGTTGGCCTTCCTGGCAAGCTCCTCTTGCCGGGGCCTTGTCTCCTTGGCTTAAATACTTTGTTCTTGAATGGCTCCAAAGGAACCACGGAGGACCTTGGCGGTCGCCCGGCAAGCCTTGCCGCGGGGTGCTCCAACTGCCCGTGCACAAGTTCGGGATACTAGGGTACCCCTACTCTAGTACACCGACAGACACTTATGTCAAAAGGCTTCAGCCTGATAAGCTTGAACCCAAATCAGAGAAGTGTGTCTTCATAGGATGCCCTAAGGAAACAATTGGGTACACCTTCTACCACAAATCCGAAGGCAATATCTTTGTTGCTAAGAATGGGTACTTTCTAGACAAGAAGTTTCTCTCGAAAGAAGTGAGTGGGAGGAAAGTAGAACTTGATGAGGTAATTGTACCTTCTCTCGAATTATAAAATAGCACATCATAGAAAACCGTTCCCATGATGACTACACCAACTAGAGAGGAAGATAATGATAGTGATCATGAAACTTCAGATCAAGTTGCTATTGTACCTCGTAGGTCAACCAGAACACGATCGGCACCAGAGTTGTACGGTAATTCTGTCCTGGAGGTCATGTTACTAGACCAAGGCAAACCTTCGAACTATGAAGAAGCTATGATGAGCCCAGATTCCGACAGATGGCTTGAGGCCATGAAATCTGAGATAGGATCCATGTATGAGAACAAAGTGTGGAGTTTGGTGGACTTGCCCGATGATCGGCAAGCCATACAGAATAAATGGATCTTCAAGAAGAAGACTGCGGCTGATGGTAATGTTACCGTCTATAATGCTCAACTTGTCGCAAAAGGTTTTCGACGAGTTCAAGGGGTTGACTACGATGAGACTTTCTCACCCGTAGTGATGCTTAAGTCTGTCCGAATCATGTTAGCAATTGCTGCATTTTATGATTATGAAATCTGGCAAATGGATGTCAAAACTGCATTCCTTAATGGATTTCTTAAAGTAGAGTTGTATATGATGCAACCAGAAGGTTTTGTCGATCCTAAAGGTGCTAACAAAGTGTGCAAGCTCCAGCGATCCATCTATGGACTGGTGCAAGCATCTAAGAGTTGGAATATACGCTTTGATGAGATGATCAAAGCATATGTTTTTTTTACAGACTTACGTTGAAGCCTGTATTTACAAGAAAGTGAGTGGGATTGTGTAGCATTTCTAATATATATATATATATATATATATATATATATATATATATGTGTGGATGACATATTGTTGATTGGAAATGATATAGAATTTCTGGATAGCATAAAAGGATACTTGAATAAGACACTTTTTTCAATGAAAGACCTCGGTGGAGCTGCTTATATATTGGGTATCAAGATCTATAGGGATATATCGAGACACTTAGTAGGACTTTCACAAAGTACATACCTTGGCAAAGTTTTGAAGAAGTTCAAAATAGATCAGTCAAAGAAAGAGTTCTTTCCTGTGTTGCAAGGTGTGAAGTTGAGTAAGACTCAAAGCCCGACCACGGTAGAAGACAAAGAGAGAATGAAAGTCATTCCCTATGCCTCAGCCATAGGTTCTATAAAGTATGTCATGCTGTGTACCAGACCTGTTGTGTGCCTTGCCATGAGTTTGGAAAGGGGGAACAATAGTGATCCAAGAGGAGATCACTGGAGAGCGGTCAAAATTATCCTTAGTCACCTAAGAGGACTAAGGAAATGTTTCTCGGTTATGGAGGTGATAAAGAGTTCTCGTAAAAGGTTACGTCGATGCAAGCTTTGACACTGATTCAGATGACTCTGAGTCTCATTCTAGATACATGTTGAAAGTGGGAGCAATTAGCTAGAGTAGCTCCAAGCAAAGCAGTGTAGACATAGAAATCTGCAAAATACATATAGATCTGAATATGGCAGACCCGTTGACTAAACCTCTCTCACAAGCAAAACATGATCACACCTTATTACTCTTTGGGTGTTAATCACGTGACGATGTGAACTAGATTATTGACTCTAGTAAACTCTTTGGGTACATGGTGATGTGAACTATGGGTGTTAGTCACATGGCGATGTGAACTAGATTATTGACTCTAGTGCAAGTGGGAGACTAAAGGAAATATGCCCTAGAGGCAATAATAAAGTTTTTATTTTATATTTCCTTATTCATGATAAAGGTTTATTATTCATGCTAGAATTGTATTGATCGGAAACTTAAATACATGTGTGAATACATAAACAAATACCGTGTCCCTAGTGAGCCTCTACTAGACTAGCTCGTTGATCAAAGATGGTTAAGGTTTCCTAACCATAGACATGTGTTGTCATTTGATAACAGGATCACATCATTAGGAGAATGATGTGATGGACAAGACCCATCTGTTGGCTTAGCATAATGATCGTACAGTTTATTGCTATTGCTTTCTTCATGTCAAATACATATTCCTTCGACTATGAGATTATGCAACTCCCAGATACCAGAGTGAAAGAACATGCGGTGCCCCCATGTTTGGTTTTGGTAATTGATGAAAATCTCTATGGACTAATGGTTGCCGTGAGTTATATTTGAAGGGTTTGTCCATAGGCTTTTCTTGGAGTCCATTTGTTGGTTTCAAGGAGAGTTTGTGACGACCATGGTGCTATTAAGGAATTATCCAAAGACCGGTCATGTGAGTGTTGAGCTTATTGCAAGCATGTCTTGAAGAAGAAGCTTGTGTGGTCATTCATGTCCACCTTCAAGACATCATCCAAATGAAAAGAGTTGGAAAGATTCAAAACACAAAGCACACAAGATGTACCGAGGGATCAAGTGATCCCATGGTATGGTAAGCATTGTCCATTACGCTTTGTGTGCTAACCCATGGTCTTCGTGGGAGTTCTTTGTGGGGTTAGATTGCGGTGTGCAAGTTCAGGTGATGCATCATGAAGAGATCAAGTGCTTGAAGCTTGCCATCCATTGTGGTGACAATGGACTTGTGAAGATGAGTGGAAGAGTGGCTCACCCATAGTGGAGTATGGGGGAGCAATCAACTAGTCTTCATCGAGCCAACGCAATCAAGAAAGGTGGTCCATCTTGAGGAGGAGTAGATCGTCATCATCTAGCTCAAGTGGACTTTGTGCAAGGCAGAGGTTTGCCCTTGATAGGTCTTCTATTTTACCGGTCTCATAGTGGTAGTTGGGAGACCGGGTTTTTAGGATCGATTGTCGTACTATCAAGGGGGGCTCTCGATGAGTTGCTTGATCGTATCATTCGTAGAGATCTCAAACCATTGAATCCTTTCATCATCTTTATTGGTTCTTGTTTGGTTCTTCTCCTTGTGAGATTTGGAGCTTTTGGTCATTTTCATGACAAGCTCGAGTTCATCGAAAATGGAGTTCACATGCATCTTCTATGATGTTTTCGATGTTGGAGGGTATGTCGGTTCTTCTCTGTTGAAGGTGTCACTCCTTTGTTTGCTAAGCATACCTCCCCTGCCCCTTCTCTATTTTGATGCTACTCGTTGTCTTGTTTAAAACAAGCTTGAGTTTGCTCAATTCGGAGCTCATTTGCAGAAGTTTTGCAAGTTCTGGTTTCCTTGGAGTATACTTTGTTTTCGCGGTAGTGGCCTAAGGATGGCGCCAGTGGTAGTACCGCTGGGCCGGAGCGGCAGTACCGCTTATCGCCACAAGTGGTAGTACCGCTGTCCCACAGCAGTAGTACCGCCCATGGCCATAAGCAGTAGTACGGCTCCAGTTCCGCGCTGGTACCGCCTCGACTCGAGACGTGGTTTTCTCGTGTCGGGTTCAGCGGCAGTAGTAGCGGCAGTAGGAGCGGTAGTACCATTGGGGTGAGCGGTAGTACCGCTTATATGCAGTACTACCGCCCCAAGGTTCTTGTTTTGTTGCTCCGTTTCCCTGCTTCTTCCGCTCGAGCGGTAGTACCGCTCGTGGAGTGGTAGTACCGCTTGTTTGTGGGCTGAGCACATAACGGTTGGATTTTCCCCCTCCTATAAAAGGGGGTCTTCTTCCCCATTGAACCTTATCCTTTGATCTCGTGTTCTTCCCCCATTGTTGACCTTCTTCGAGCTTGCTAACTCTCAATCCCTCCATGGATTCTTGCTAGTTTTTGAGGGAAAAGAGAGAGAGGAGATCTAGATCCACATTTCCACCAATCACTTCCTCCTCTAAGTGAGGGGAACCCCTTGGATCTAGATCTTGGAGTTCTTCGTGTTCTTCTTTCGTTCTTCCTCTCGTTTTCCTCCCTAGCATTAGTTGCTTTGGTGGGATTTGGGAGAGGAGGACTTGGGCACTCCGTATGCCCTTGCCATTGCATTTGATGCATCGGTTTGAGTTCTCCACGCGATATGTGGAAGTTACAAGTTGAGAAGCTTATTACTCTTGGGTGCTTGGTGCCCTTGAGCTTCTTCCTCTTGGGTGCTTGGGCGCCCTAGACGGTTGGTGGTGTTCGGAGCTCAATCATTGTGGTGTAAAGCTCCGGGCAAGTGTCGGGGTCTCCAATTAGGTTGTGGAGATCTCCCCGAGCAATTTGAAGGGTACCGGTGACCGCCCCCAAGGGTTGCCAAAGTGTACGGGTCCGGTGACCACCCCCAAGGGTTGTCATTTGTACGGGTTCGGTGACCGCCCTCAAGGGTCCCTTAGTGGAATCACGGCATCTTGCATTGTGCGAGGGCGTGAGGAGATTACGGTGGACCTAGTGGATTCTTGGGGAGCACTGTGCCTCCACACCTCTCCAAACGGAGATTAGCACCTGCAAGGGTGTGAACTTCGTGATACATCATCGTCTCCGCGTGCCTCGGTTATCTCTTACCCGAGCCCTTTACTTATGCACTTTACTTTGTGATAGCCTTATTGTTCTTTGTCATATATCTTGCTATCACATAGTTACTTATCTTGCCTAGCATAAGTTGTTGGTGCACATAGGTGAGCCTAGTTGTTTTAGGTTTTGTGCTTGACAAATTAACCGCTAGGTTTATTCCGCATTTGTTCAAGCCTAAACCGTAATTATTTTAAAGCGCCTATTCACCCCCCTCTAGGCGACATCCACGATAATACCTTGTGTGATATCAAATGTCACAACATAACTGGGTGATCATAAAGATGCTCTACAGGTATCTCCAAAGGTGTTTGTTGAGTTGGCATAGATCAAGATTAGGATTTGTCACTCCGAGTTTCGGAGAGGTATCTCTGGGCCCTCTCGGTAATACACATCATAAGCTTGCAAGAAATGACTAAGGAGTTGGTCACAAAGTGATGTATTACGGAACAAGTAAAGAGACTTGCCAGTAATGAGATTGAACTAGGTATGAAGATACCGACGATCGAATCTCGGGCAAGTAACATACCGATGGACAAAGGGAACTACGTATGTTGTCATAACGGTTCGACCGATAAAGATCTTCATAGAATATGTAGGAGCCAATATGGGCATCCAGGTTCCGCTATTGGTTATTGACCGGAGAGGTGTCTCAATCATGTCTACATAGTTCTCGAATCCGTAGGGTCCGCACGCTTAACGTTCGTTGATGATATAGTATTATATGAGTTATGTGATTTGGTGACTGTCGGTGTCAAAACCGGCGGATCTCGGGTAGGGGGTCCCGAACTGTGCGTCTAGGCGGATGGTAACAGGAGACAAGGGACACGATGTTTTAGCCAGGTTCGGGCCCTCTTGATGGAGGTAAAACCCTACGTCCTGCTTGATTGATATTGATATTGTGGATGTTTACAAGAGTGGATCTACCACGAGATCAAGGAGGCTAAACCCTAGAAGCTAGCCTATGGTATGATTGTAATGGTTGTTTTCATTGTTGTTCTACGGACTAGAGCCATCCGGTTTATATAGACACAAGAGAGGGCTAGGGTTACATAGAGTCGGTTACAATAGTAGGAGATCTACATATCCGTATCGCCAAGCTTGCCTTCCACGCCAAGGAAAGTCCCATCCGGACACGGGACGAAGTCTTCAATCTTGTATCTTCATAGTCTTGGAGTCCGGTCGATGATGATAGTCTGGCCGATGATAGTTCGGCCGATGATGGTAGTCCGGCTATCCGGACACCCCCTAATCCGGGACTCCCTCAGTGACCGAATGTTGTTTGGAGTCCCGGATGAGATCACAGACATGATGAGGAGTCTTGAAATGTTCGAGAGGTAAAGATTGATATATAGGACGATGATATTCGGACACTGGAAGTGTTTCGAGGGATACCGGGTACTTATCGGGTCACCGGGAGGGGTTCCGGGCACCCCCGACAAAAGATATGGGCCTTATGGGCCAAGAGGGGAACACACCAGCCACAAGGGGCTTATGCGCCCCCCATATGGGCCGTCCTAAGGAGGGGAAGGAATGGGGAGAAGGGAAAGGAAAGTGTGGATTAGGATTCCCACTTCCTTCCCTCTCCCCCTCCCTCTTTCCTTCTCCCTCGGTTAAATATGGCAGGGGGCGCCACTTCGGGAGGACCTGATACGTCTCCAACGTATCTATAATTTTTTATTGTTCCATGCTATTATTTTATCTGTTTTGGATGTTTAATGGGCTTTAATATGCTCTTTTATATTATTTTTGGGACTAAACTATTAACCGAAGGCCCAGTGCCAGTTTCAGTTTTTTTTGCCTATTTTAGAGTTTTGCACAAAAGGAATATCAAACGGAGTCCAAATGGAATGAAACCTTCACGAGGACCTTTCTTGGACCAAAAGCAATCCAGAAGACTTGGAGTTGAAATCTGGGACTCTACGAGGAGGCCACGAGGCAGGAGGGCGCGCCCAGGGGGGGGTAGGCGCACCCCCACCCTCGTGGGCCCCTCGTAGCTCCATCGACGTACTTCTTTCGCCTAAATATACTCTTATAACCTATAAACATCAAGGGGAGCCACGAAACCACTTTTCCACCGCTGCAACCTTCTGTCCCCATGAGATCCCATCTTGGGGCCTTTTCCGGCGATCTTCCGGAGGGGGAATCAGTCACGGAGGGCTTCTACATCAACACCATTGCCTCTTCGATGAAGCGTGAGTAGTTAACCACAGACCTTTGGGTCCATAGTTATTAGCTAGATGGCTTCTTCTCTCTCTTTGATTCTCAATACAAAGTTCTCCTTGATGTTCTTGGAGATCTATTCGATGTAATATTCTTTTGCGGTGTGTTTGTCGATATCCGATGAAATGTGGATTTATGAACTTGATTATCTATTAATATTATTTGGTTCTTCTCTAAATTCTTATATGCATGATTTGATATCTTTGCAGGTCTCTTCGAATTATCGGTTTAGTTTGGCCTACTAGATTGATCTTTCTTGCAATGGGAGAAGTGCTTAGCTTTGCAATACTAGGGAAAAGGCTACTACCAGCGCGGGTAAAATGGCTACTAGTAGCGCGGGTACTCGCGCTACTAGTATCGCGCTACAGCTAAAAGTTAGTAGTAGCGTGGGTCGAACCCGTGCTACTACTAACTTTGTTAGTAGCAGCGAGGGTTCAATCCGCGCTACTGCTTTTATGAACCGCGCTACTACTAATGAAATAGTAGTAGCGTGTCTATAGTCCCAACGCTACTAGTATCCTAAATACTAGTAGCGTGCCATTTTATCCCCACGCCACTACTAACTTATTAGGAATTAAAAAAAAATAAAATCAACCAAATTCATTATATCACGTGTTGTATCTTCTCCAGTTGCTCATTGTAGCAGCAACTCATGTATAATTTCATTCTATCGCACATTTACATAAGCAACTACTCCCTGTGTTCCGAAATAATTATCGCTAGGAGAAATCTCCGACCAGGTGAGAACGAACGAAAGTACAGAACTACCCCTAACTTGAAATCAGATCATCGTCTTCCTCGTTGTCTTCCTCCAGGGCAACGCATCCAGGCCAGCAGCAGGCCCCTCCTCCTCCTCCAGCTGCTCGTCCAGACCAGCGGCAAGCCCATCCTCCTCCTCCTCCGCCGCCCTCCACCAGCCGGAGCCTCCGCCAGGCTCCTCCCTGTCGTCCAGCTGCTCATCCCTGTCATCAGTAGCAGGCCCCTCCTCCACCCTCCACCAACAGGACCTCCACCAGGCTCCTCCCTGTTGTCCAGTTGCTCATCCCCGTCGCCAGCAGCAGGCCCAACCTCCTCCGCCCCAGTCTTGTCGCCGTGGCCCTAGCGTCCTTCCCCGCTGCCCAGACAGATCGTCGTTGCCCCCGCGCCTGGTCATTGCAGCACACACCACTCCAGGCAGGTACTCCTCACCTCAAATTACAGAAATTAACAACACAAGATTGATTCAGTTAAACAGTATAGCAGAATTTGAGGAATCACTAGAATTTCAAATTTAGGACTCAACTGAAATAAAAGAGACAAATAAAGGAGGCAAGTGTAGCCTGCAGCCCACATTTTCCATCAGTCATCCAAATATGGCTAATTAAACATGGCTTGCTTTGGTTGTGTGTTAAGCTTACATTTATTCTTTAAACATGGCTGGCTTTGGTTAGTTGGCAATGACACTTTCAATTTATAGTCATAGCCAAGAAAAGAAAATGTAGGGTAAAGCAAAGGAAAGAGCAGCTGGCAAGGTGCATTATCTGCTTCTTACTGTAGACATGAATACAAGGAGTACATCACTCTCTGTCTATAGGAGTAATGTAAACATCATTCTACATGGGTCTCTGAACATCTTCTTACAAAGTTGGAGCACAATCACTTCATTTATCGATATGTATATCATGGAAGAGGAACCGAAGAATGTGCATGTACTTATAGTAGTCTTTTGTCTTTGTACTCCAAATCTGGAAGCAGGCAAAGATTTTATTTACTTACCAAAAACACACTTAAAATTGGAGTCTACAACAGTCTTTTGTCTATAGGAGTGAATATGCACTGGTGTACTCAAATTTTGGAAGCACTAGCACTAGTACTACATTTGTTTGCTTCAGTAGATGTATACACAAATCTGGAAGCAGGCAAAGGTTTTCTTTAGCTACCAAAATCTACTTCTGCTTTCTGGTAAATGGCTTGCATCGTCCTTGGATGAAGTGCATTGAAGTACTCCTATTAAAAGATGAATAGAAAAATCTTACTCCTACACTGTACTGAAAAAGTTGCACAAATCTCTACTGCCAAGCCTTGCATTCACAGAAATGAAGTACTCCATACTCCATACTGTACATCCTTCCATAAGCAAAGAAGATGCCAACAAAGAAGATGCACATAAATCTCTACTCCATGCTTTAGTGAATTTAGTGAATCAAGTCTGCAGAAGCTACAGAAGCTGTGGAGATCCCATAAATCTGTGAGACCAGCCAAATTTCATTGCTTGATGGCCATTTAGAAAATTTTGATAGTGATAAACCTTATTTTATTTTAGTCAAAGCATCACAGTGACAGTGCTTATTTTATTTTAGTTTTTATAGTGGATACAGTTTTGGTAGTAAAATCTGCAGTACTCCAATTTTACAAACTGAAAACTATGACAGTACAAGAAGATCTCAGTTTCCAAATAGAAAATACATTTCTCAGCTTTACAAACTGAAAATTACTGTATGATAGTGCAAGCAGATCTTTGTTTCAAAATGGAAAAAATACACTTCTTGGTTTTACAAACTGAAAATTATGACAGTACAAGCAGTTTCAAAATCTCCAAGAAGTCAGCTGGAAATGCAAAGTCTCCAGGGAAAGCACTCGAGTAAGCTCATCACCTTGAGAACTTCACAATAATAGCCTTGATCTTCAAGCTATGTTTACAAGGAGATCTCAGTTGTTCAGTTTCACAAGCAGATCTCAATTTTCAGTTTCGAAAGTCAAGCATCCTCACCTTTGCTCTGTCGTCGCGGGAGGCGATAGTGGTGGCTGCCCTATCCCCATGAGCTCTACGTGACGACATCTCCTCTCTTCTGGCTCCGGCGACCTGCACTAGAACACCAACGCTGACCGTGCCTCCCCAACCTTGTACAGGTATTATCTGATTATGTGGCAATTACTGCATTGACATCAAACTCCTGTGGGGTTGCGTACATGTTGTTGACCATGATATTTCATCAAGGAAATCCTAGTATGCAAAGACACAAGTGAAGAGTAATCATCTACACTCCATCTACTCACTACCCTTTACATATTTGCTTGATCCATGATTTCCATCTGAGAACTTCACAGTATACCAACTAACGTCCTCTACTCAAAGAGGAAAGTTACAGGTCTGCTCAATGCCAATTGCCAACTCGAATTGCTTTCTAAGTAACGCCTCACAGCCAGATAAGAGTGAGATGCTTACCACAATGGTGACAGAGTTGTCGTGGATGCACTCGTAGTTCTCGACGATCCCCATTCGCTGCAGTGCCATGAGCCTGCTATAGGTTTCGCTGTCCACAGCCTCCGCGCTCATGTCCTGCGCCACGCAACCCCAATCCGCAAGCCACAGTCAATTCCACAAACACACAAATCCAATTCTCCACCTAGAAGTACTGTCAAGCGCCATCGGATCGTACCTTGATCTTCGATCAGGTGGCAGCAGCGGCGCCGGACAGGCCATCATCTTCACCACGTGATCTCGCATCTGGCAACATGGGAGAGGAAGATGTGGGGGCTGTGATTGGAGGAAGGGATCAAGATCTGGGGAGGGAGGGAGCGGACGGCGGCTTACCCGGTCGATGGAGACCGGGTCGGGGAGCTTCTTGAGCGTGTCAAGGTCGCGGAGCAGCGCATGCAGCTCCTCCTCCATGGTCGCCGCTTCGCCTCCGCCGGCCAGCCGGGCGGATCTGTTGGAGTGCCAGCAGCGGCTGTCCGAATCGGAGTGTGTCGAGTGGAGCGCGGGGGTGACGAACCGACGGCAGAGGCGTGCAGCTGCGCGAGACGTGGAGCGGCGGGCGCGCGGCCGCCGACATGGCGCACGCGGAGGGGGGCATGGGGGTGGACGAACAGAGGAGAGGAGGTGGAAGGGAGGCCGGCGGCGAGTGGGTTGGGAGAGGCGAGGAGGTTGGGGATCTGGATCGGGCTGCGTGGTGTTTCTTTAGACAGACGAGGGGTAGTGGGTGGTGTGGGATGGTTGGTGGGAGGTGGTGGTGGGGTGGGAGTGTGGATCGGGCCGGCTGGACACGCATGGTAGTAGCGTGGGGTCTTACCTGCGCTACTACTACTTACTTAGTAGTAGCACCGGTTTTATACCCCTCGCTACTACTATGGCCTATCCCGGGGGCATTGTTGGAGACCATTTAGTAGCAGCGCAGGTTTATACCCCTCACTACTACTATCAACTTAGTAGTAGCGCGGTTTTTATACCCCTCGCTACTACTAATTAGTAGTAGCGCCCGTTTTTAAACCGTTCTACTGATAAACTTCTGTGTGTAAGGTTTTCCCTAGTAGTGTTGGGTTCAATCTTGCGGTGTCCTTTCCCAGTGAAAGTAGGGGCAGCAAAGCACGTATTGTATTGTTGCCATCGAGGATAAAAAGAGCGGTATATATCATATTGCTTGAGTTTATCCCTCTACATCATGTCATCTTGCATAATGCGTTACTCCGTTCTTATGAACTTAATACTCTAGATGCATGCTGGATAGCGGTCGATGTGTGGAGTAATTGTAGTAGATGCAGAATCATTTCGGTCTACTTGACACAGACGTGATGCCTATGTTCATGATCATTGCCTTAGATGTCTTCATAATTATGCGCTTTTCTATCAATTGCTCGGCAGTAATTTGTTCACCCACCATAATACATGCTATCTTGAGAGAAGCTACTAGTGAAACCTATGGCCCCCGGGTCTCTTTTCTATTATATTACATCTCTTTTATTTCCATCACACCTCGTTTACTATTTTGCAATCTTTACTTTCCAATCTATACAACAAAAATACCAAAAATATTTACTTTACTATCTTTATTAGATCTCACTTTTGCGAGTGACAATGAAGGGATTGACAACCCCTTTATCGCGTTGGTTGCATGGTTCTTGATTGTTTGCACAGGTACTAGGTGACTTGTGTGTCGTCTCCTACTGGATTGATACCTTGGTTCTCAAAACTGAGGTAAATACTTACGCTACTTTGTTGCATCACCCTTTCCTCTTCAAGGGAAAACCAACACATGCCCAAGAGGTAGCAAGAAGGATTTCTGGCGCTATTGCCGGGGAGATCTACGCCAAGTCAAGACATACCAAGTACCCATCATAAACTCTTCTCCCTCGCATTACATTATTTGCCATTCACCTCTCGTTTTCCTCTCCCCCACTTCTAAACGATTTTCAAAAACCTTTGCCTTTTCTTCGCCCTCTTTCCATTCGTCTCTTTTCGCTTGCTTCTTGTGTGCTTTTTGTGTTGGATTGATTGCTTGTCACAATGGCTCAAGATAATACTAAATTGTGTGACTTTTCCTATACCAACAACAATGATTTTATTAGCACTCCGATTTCTCCTACTACCGATGTTGAATCTTGTGAAATTAATACCGCTTTGTTGAATCTTGTTATGAAAGATCAATTTTGTGGCCTTCCTAGTGAAGATGCCGCAACCCATCTAAACAACTTCATTGATTTGTGTGATATGCAAAAGAAGAAAGATGTGGATAATGATATTGTTAAATTGAAGCTCTTTACATTTTCACTTAGAGATCGTGCTAAAACTTGGTTGTCTTCTTTGCCTAAAAATAGTATTGATTCATGGAGTAAGTGCAAAGATGCTTTTATCTCTAAGTATTTTCCTCCCGCTAAGATCATCTCTCTTAGGAATGATATTATGAATTTTAAGAAACTTGATCATGAGCATGTTGCACAAGCTTAGGAGAGGATGAAATTAATGATACGTAATTGCCCTACACATGGTTTGAACTTGTGGATGATTGTACAAATTTTTTATGCCAGATTGAATTTGTCTTCTAGAAATCATTTAGATTCGGCCGCGGGGGGCACTTTTATGGAAATCACTTTAGGAGAAGCTACTAAACTCCTAGATAATAATATGGTTAATTATTCTCAATGGCACACCGAAAGATCCACTTGTAAAAAGGTTCATGCGATTGAAGAGATTAATGTTTTGAGTGGAAAGATGGATGAACTTATGAATTTTTTTGCTAATAAAAGTGTTTCTTCTGATCCTAATGATATGCCTTTTTCCACTCTGATTGAGAATAATAATGAATCTATGGATGTGAATTTTGTTGGTAGGAACAATTTTGGTAAACAACGCGTATAGAGGCAATTTTAATTCTAGGTCATTTCGTAGTAATTCCTCTAATAATTATGGCAATTCGTACAACAGCTCTTATGGAAATTTTAATAAGATGCCCTCTAATTTTGAGAATAGTGTTAAAGAATTTATGAGTTCGCAAAAGAATTTCAATGCTTTGATTGAAGAAAAATTGCTTAAGATTGATGAGTTGGCTATAAATGTGGATAGAATTTCTCTTGATGTTGATCCTTTGAAACTTAGATCTATTCCACCTAAGCATGATATCAATGAGTCTCTCAAAGCCATGAGAATTTCCATTGATGAGTGCAAAGAAAGAACCGCTAGGATGCGTGCTAAAAAAGATTGCTTTATGAAAGCATGTTCGTCTGGTTTTCATGATAATAATGATGAAGATCTAAAAGTGATTGATGTGACTCCTACTAAATTTTAGTTTTCCAATATGAATCTTGATAAAGATGGGACTGGAGATGAGTCAACTTTAGTTAAAAGGTGTCCCAATGATTCAGAGTTTTTAGATCTAGATGCAAAAAATTATAAAAGTGGGATTGAAGAGGTCAAAACTTTACATAGCAATGAACCCACTATTTTGGATTTCAAGGGATTTAATTATGATAATTGCTCTTTGATAGATTGTATTTCCTTGTTGCAATTCGTGTTAAATTCCCCTCATGCTTATAATAAAAATAAAGCTTTTACTAAACATATCGTTGATGCTTTGATGCAATCTTATGAAGAAAAGCTTGAACTAGAAGTTTCTATCCCTAGAATACTTTATGATGAGTGGGAACCTACTATTAAAATTAATATTCAAGATTATGAATGCTATGCTTTGTGTGATTTGGGTGCTAGTGTTTCCACGATTCCAAAAACTTTGTGTGACGTGCTAGGTTTCCGTGAATTTGATGTTTGTTCTTTAAATTTGCATCTTGCGATTCCACTATTAAGAAAAAACTATGGGAAGGATTAATGATGTTCTTATTGTTGCAAATAGGAAATATTTGCTCGTAGATTTCTGTCATTGGGAAACGACACCTATGGGATCACGAGGATCACTTCTGCGGTTGCGGGGCGCGGGATTGTGAGAAGAGCAGGATTAGTAACCAGCACAAGGATCGTTTACCCAGGTTCGGGCCGCGAGGATGTGTAAAACCCTAGTCCTGCTTTGGTGGATGTATTGAGTGTTCTTGAGCCCCTGAACTAGCTGCAGTGGCTGCGTGGTTCAAAAGAGCCGAATCTCCCTCTAGTACGCCATGGGCCGCCTTTTATAGTCGAAAGGGGCTGCCACAGTGGCACACAGGAGGTGGAAAGGCCTACAGCGCTATGAGCTTATCGCTCGTATTACAGGACAAGACGCATTTAATGCGTAGCTTAGGTGTCCTCTTGCTTTATTGGGGACGGGAGTGAGGCCCATCCTGTCCGTCGCCGCTCCTCCTCATTTCGACACGCACCCTGGCCAGCGATGCATGCAGCACCATGTAGGCAGGCAAGCAGCTGAGGTGGCACGGTGGTGGAGCCTTCATGAAGATCTGCATGCCGCCACGCAGGCGTGTGCTGAGTTGGCCTGGAGGCTGCATGTTGCCATGTAGGTGCCTACCCATCTGGTTGGGCTGGCAACTGCATGCGAATGGCGGTGGAGACTTGGTTGGTGCGGGCCTGGCAGTGGCCCTGCTGACGCCCTTGGCAAGGGTCTTGCCGGGTGGCCCGACAAGGGTCTTGCCGTGGCGCGTTGTCGTCCCCGGCAAGGATCTTGCAGGGGGTCTTGTGGGTTTCCTCGGCAAGAATCTTGTTGAGGATCGTTGCCTTCCAATCCTCGTCTGATCTTGAATATTCTTTGTCTTCACAAAGATCTGCATGCCACCATGGAGGTGCCTCCCGAGCCCGGGCCCAACGTGGTTGACGGTGTTGGAGACCGTGGGTTCGAGGGTGGCTCACTCTGCTAGTGTGGGCGAGCCGCCCCGCCAAGGGGCTTGCCGGGGCTGCTGAGGCTGCCCCGGCAAGGGTCTTGCCGGGGAAACCTGCTTCGTCCATCTGCTCTCTTTCGTCTTAGTCTTTGATGTTACACTGATCATCTTGCGGCTTTGACTCCTTCCTTTTGCTCTGCTAAGTGTGGCTTCGGCCCGTGGCTCTGACTTCCCGCGCACAAGTAAGGGGTACAAAGGAGTGCCCCTACTTTAGTACACCAACAAGAGCCCCGGGGCCTGGGCCACACATAGGCGCAACACGTTGTTGGGCCAGGCCCAGAACGGTGCGCGGGCAGGCGGGCAGTTTTTACCGCAGTAAAAAATTTCGTCCACTGCGCTTCCCCACGACCCGCGTTGAATGCGCGACATGGGGGTCTTGTGCGTGCGTGACCGAAGCACGCTGGCGTCATCTTGTGGTGGATAGTAAAGAGGCGGCTTGCGTGTCCCCTTGAGACCGCAGGGCCACCGCCCATTTACTGCCCTTACTTGGGAACCGTCACTCCACGCGTCCCATTGCGCCCGTCTCTCGCGCCATGTTTTCTGCATGCATGACGCAGAGCGAATGACAGGTGCGTGGGATACGGGGAGTCACACGCGCGTGGGTCGATTCCCACGTGCCTTCAATTGGGCAGGGAGGGAGATCGACGGCCTCGCCCGCTGTCACCTTTAATGAGCCGGATTGGTCGAGAGGGGCGGCCGAGCCCCGCCCCCATCTCTTTATAAAGAGGGGAGCGGGAGGAACGGCGCCTCTCAGTCCCTCATCATCCACCTCTCCCCATCCCTGCTCCTTCCTTCCTTCTGCCATGGCGAGGGGGTGTGGCGACGCTTCATCGATGGTGGCGACGGTCTTGGCTAGACAACGCATCACTCCTCCCCAAGAGCTCGTGGCGGCAGAGCCAGCCGTTAGAGGAAGGGGGAGGGGGCGAGGCCGAGGCCGTCGTGGCGCTCGAGGAAGAGGAGGACGGGCGGCAGATCGGCCTCGCCTCCGCCAGTGGCTCCTCCCCCGGTGGAGGGCCACGTCGGGGATAACCCTTACGAGTTCTTCATCAGGTTGTGCCAGCCGCCGTGTCATCGTCTTCACCTCTCGACTCCATTTGTGCGGGAGATGGAGCTGGACCCGCCGCAGGCGCTGCGGCTGCATATGAGGGGCTGTGGGAACAGCGGCACATGGGTCGACGTCGAGTTCCCCGCCCCTCACGTCATGTATCTTTGCCAAGGGTGGAATACTTTTTCCCACATCCACAGCCTGGCAGAGGGGCTCACTCTCTATTTCAAATTAATGGAGAGCGGCCTCCTCTCCGTCAAGGTCTTTGGGCACTTCGGGACTTGCGTAAGGTGCTGCATGGAGAGCTCCTCTGACGATGAAGATTCCTCCTCGAGCGAGAGTGGCGAGGAGGACAGCGGCAGCGACGAGCAGGGTAGCGGGCGGCAGGATGACGGGTCCGACTAAGCGTCGGGCGCCGTTCCGGGCGGCACCGGCGACCCCATCATTTGTGTCGCCGGCTCCTTGAACTTCTTGGGGTCGCCTCCTTGGGCAGCTGGCATAGGGAGGCCAGAGAAGGCGAAGAAGGCGGGTGGCAGGCCGTCAAGTCATAGTATGCGGGCACCGACGCCTTCATAGCGTATTGAAGGACCGCTGCCTCATCTTCCAGCTCTTCCTCCGGTGCCACCACCGCCAACCCTCTCCTGGGCGACCGCCAACATGTTCTCTTGGCGCCTTCTGCTGCTCGTACCTTGCCTAGGCGCCCCTTTTGCCCTTCTGCTTTCTTGTTTTATTTCCTGAGGAGAGGGACAAGAAAGGGATTAAGGGCACCTTATCTTTTTTCAACTTGTAACCCTTCGGGCCTACATTAAATTTAGAACTTGTAATCCTCTTGCTCATGTTTTTCACTCCGTATGAACTGTACCTGTACGGGATGTTTTTAGTGAAAAAGGGATGTTTGCCGGGTTTTTCGTTCGTGGGTGAAACCCGCGACAAGGAGGGAATCCTCGTTATTATTTAAGATAAACGTTTTTCGCCCGATAACAGGCCTTGCCGCCCCCCCACTTTGCTCGACCTTTCTCGCGCCCTTGGCAGAGGCAGGGATGAAGCAGGCTTAGGCTCCCCGTTCCATTTCCTTGCTGCCGCGACTACAACCAAATCCGGACCCAGGAGATAATCCTTGGGTACAGGAAAAGGGGAGCACAGTATCCTAGAAATAATACAAGGTTTCACATATCCCAGTTCCATATCGAAATGCATGATAGAGGATAAAAGACTTATCTGGATCTGCAGCCCCCGGCAACCTTGGCTTGCCGCGGTTGGATCCTTGTACTTGCAAGCCCCGACAACTTTGGTCTATCGGGGTCGAGACGCCGGTCTGTTCCTTTTCTTCCAAATAGCTCGGCAGAAGTGCTCATGTGCCCTGCGAACCAAAGAGGACAGAAAAGAACAGAGAGACGTGCACTCGACCTCTAAGCTAGGGGTTAGCCGCCGCTAAGCACTATCAACACTAACCAAGGAAGAGACTCGACCTAGCATGCATGCTATAACTTAGGGCGCCAACGCTTCGTTTATTTATGCTCAGGGTCTGCGCCTGGCTTTGTACAAAGGGTTACATGCCTTGTCGGCAAGGCTTGTACAAAAGGTGGCTTGCCGGGAGGCCCGGCAGCCGCGCCTTATGGGTAAAACTTGCGAAGATGCTCGATGTTCCAGGAGTTGCTCACTGGAATGGCATCTTTGGTCTCCAGGCGGACTGCGCCGGGCCTGGTGACTCATGTTGTCCGATAAGGGCCTTCCCTCTTCGGCGTCAACTTGTTGGAATTCTTGGCCGACTGAACATGCCGAAGAACGAGGTCACCTTCCTCAAAGCTTCAGGCATGAACCTGGCGGCTATGGTAGCGGCACAAGGCTTGCTGGTAGCATGCTGCTCTCACAGCCGCCCAGAGACGATCTTACTGAAGGAGCGTTGCATCATCTTGCCGCAATCGCTCTTGCTCAAGCTCATCATAAGCGAGCACTCGAGGTGACCCATATATGAGTTCCATTGGGAGAACTGCTTCTGCCTCATAGACTAGGGCAAAGGGTGTCTGGCCAGTGGCTCGATTTGGCGTCATTCTGATCGACCAAAGAACCACCGACAACTCGTCAATCCAGTGCCTTCCACTCTTGCCCAGCCTGTCAAAAGTCTTCGTTCTTAAGCCTCACAGAACTTCAGCGTTTGCTCTCTCTGCTTGGCCGTTGCTCCGTGGGTGTGCCATGGAAGCAAAACAAACCTTGCTACCGAGATCCTCAATGTATTGCATGAAGGCATGGCTTGTGAACTGTGTGCCGTTGTCGGTGATGATCCTGTTGGGTACACCAAAACGGCAAACTAGTCCCTTGAAGAACTTGATGGCTGACTGCGCTGTCACCTTCCTCATTGCTTCCACCTCTGGCCACTTTGTGAACATGTCGATTGCAACGTACAAGTACTCAAAGCCCCCGACGACACGAGGGAAAGGGCCCAATATGTCAAGCCCCCAGATCGTGAAGGGCCAGGAGAGAGGGATGGTTTGAAGGGCTTGAGCTGGTTGATGAAGATTCTTTGAATGGAACTAGCATGCTTCACACTTGGTTACTAGTGTCGTCGCATCCTGGAGGGCAGTGGGCCAGAAGAAACCTTGCCGGAAAGCCTTGCCGGCAAGGGCCCTTGACCCTATGTGGGACCCACATAGGCCTCCATGTATCTCTGCCAACAGCTCTAGTCCTTCCTCCCAGGAGATGCACTTCAATTTCACCCCATTCGGTCTTTTTCTGTACAAGACGTTGTCAACGAATTGGTACAGAGCGGACCGGCGGGCTACTCTCTCTGCCTCTTCCTGCTCCTCAGGAAGCTCTCCTTTTTGGAGGAATCAGACGGTGTGTTGTGCCCATGCCGGAGCCCGTGGCTTGATGACAAGGACCAAAGGCATCTCTTCCGCCACGGGAGCGGCCGTCTCTACGGCCATGGACTGAGGCCCTGCCGGAGTTGGTTGCCCCGCGGCAGGATCGACATCCACGGCAACATCTTTGCCAGCGGCTCCGGGGAGATCGGTGGGGAAGTACTTGCCGGGCCTAGCTTCCTCTGCTTGTTCTGCCCGGTTGATGGTTCGACGGATGATTGAGTTAACTGAAGCACAAAAGTACCTGGTTCCACAGGTAGCTTGAGGGCAGCAAGCTTTGACAGGTAGTCGGCAATGTCGTTTTCCGTCCGGGGGACATGCTCTTCTTGTATACCGTCAAAGCGCTCCTCCAGTTTCCTCACTTCATCCATGTAAGCTTCCATCAACGAGCTTTGATAATCTTTGTTGATCTGCTTGACGACGAGCTGTGAATCACCCCTGACGATGAGCTTTTTGACTCCGAGGTCCACCGCGATCCTTGGACCGAAAAGCAAACCCTCATACTCGGCGGTGTTGTTAATTGACATCTCCCGGGGAAAGTGCATTTGGATGACATACTCGAGGTGCTCTCCGGTGGGTGCGACAAGCAGCACACCAGCACCGGTGCCTTGCAGCGAAAAAGCGCCATCAAAGTACATGATCCAGTTGCGGCTTGTTTCCTTGCCGGGGAGAGTGGTCTCATGTACCTCTTCGTCAGGCGTCGAGGTCCATTCTGCAACGAACTCCGCCAAGACTCTGCTCTGAATCGTCGAGGTGCTTTCGAACTTTAAACCGAAACTTGACAGCTCCAGGGCCCATTCCACGATCCTCCTCGTTGAACCTAGGTTATGCAATATCCGTTGCAACAGGAGGCGGGTAACCATGGTGATCTCGTGCACTTGGAAGTAATGATGCAGCTTCCTCAAGGCCATACGGAGGCCGAAGAGCAATTTTTGCACACCTGAGTACCTCGAACTAGCCCCCTGCAAGAGGGAGCTAACGAAGTAAACTGGGAGCTGCATCATTTTCTTCTTCTGTGCCACTTCACCCAGTCGCGCGGGCCCTATGACACTGGCGTTAGTGTCCGCCGAGGACTCAGTCTTGCCGGGAACGAGCCCTGCAGGGGAGGGTTCCGGTTCACCATCTGTTGACTCCGCCGCTGCCGCTGCCTCTTCATCGGCCTCTCTCCGCGCCACCAGTGCGACTGTCGGTGTCAAAACCGGCGGATCTCGGGTAGGGGGTCCCGAACTGTGCATCTAGGCGGATGGTAACAGAAGACAAGGGACACGATGTTTTTACCCAGGTTCGGGCCCTCTCGATGGAGGTAAAACCCTACTCCTGCTTGATTAATATTGATGATATGGGTAGTGCAAGAGTAGATCTACCACGAGATCAGAGAGGCTAAACCCTAGAAGCTAGCCTATGGTATGATTGTTGTTCGTCCTACGGACTAAAACCCTCCAGTTTATATAGGCACCGAAGAGGGTTAGGGTTACACAGAGTCGGTTACAATGGTAGGGGATCTACATATCCGTATCGCCAAGCTTGCCTTCCACGCCAAGGAAAGTCCCATCCGAACACGGGACGAAGTCTTCAATCTTGTATCTTCATAGTCTAGGAGTCCGGCCAAAGGTGATAGTTCGGCTATCCGGACACCTCCTAATCCAGGACTCCCTCAGTAGCCCCTGAACCAGGCTTCAATGACGACGAGTCCGGTGTGCATATTTTCTTCGGCATTGCAAGGCGGGTTCCTCCTCCGAATACTTCATAGAAGATTTTGAACACAAGGATAGTGTCCGGCTCTGCAAAATAAGTTCCACATACCACCATAGAGAGAATATTATTTACACAAATTCAATCTGCTGACGTATTCCGTGGCGTGACATCACACCACGGCCAAGCCTTTATTCGAATCGTTTTACTATCCCACCTCAGCGCGTTTAGCGAGGCGGTTTCCTTGGCATGTCTTGTCAAAGCAGAGATCGTGTCCCCTTATTCCGGGATTCTCATTAATACGGGCATGGGTAACCCAGTCGTGCCCGTTGGCACGTCTTCTCTATCGAAGGCGACTCCTGAACGGTCACGGGTAAGGCTCTTGGTATTCAACCTCTTTATAAAGAGACCAAGGCTCCACTCCTTTCTTTCAATCTCAATCGAATCCGCCCCTCGCCTTGAGTTCCAACACCCAAAGCTCTAGATTCAGGCGCTTTGGACCTTCGATGATGTCCGGCTCAGACTTGCAAGGCCGGTGGATGCCTTCCTCCGTTACGGAAGAAGACGTGCTAAAGCTAAGAGATGCCAGGTATCTAACCGGCGAAATTTCGCATAGGCTGCCTGCCCAAGGGCAGGTTATTCCCACTCCCAAGCCTGGTGAAAGTGTGGTGTTCGCGTCTCACTTTCTTCGGGGGCTAGGATTCCCGACGGACCCCTTCGTGAGGGGGCTCATGTTTTACTATGGGTTGGAATTTCATGACTTGGATCCGGAGTCCATCCTCCACATCTCATCGTTCATTGTCGTATGCGAAGCCTTCCTCCGCATTACCCCTCACTTCGGATTGTGGCTCAAGACCTTCAAAGTGGAGCCGAAGATGATCAAGGGGCAGCAGGCAGAGTGCGGAGGGGCTGTTATAAGCAAGAATGCTGATGCTCCATGGCCCGAGGGCTCTTCTCAAGAGGAGCTCAGCCTATGGAAACAAGAGTGGTTTTATATCACAGCTCCCAGGGGCACCAAATGGGTGGCGCCACAGGCCTTTCGCTTGGGTCCTCCATCACGGCTGGCATCATGTGTTAATAAAGGACTTGACTAGGGGCCGTCCAAGGACGTGTGTCGGTGTCAAAACCGGCGGATCTCGGGTAGGGGGTCCCGAACTATGAGCCTAGGCGGATGGTAACAGGAGACAAGGGACACGATGTTTTTACCTAGGTTCGGGCCCTCTCGATGGAGGTAATACCCTACTCCTGCTTGATTGATATTGATGATATGGGTAGTACAAGAGTAGATCTACCATGAGATCAGAGAGGCTAAACCCTAGAAGCTAGCCTATGGTATGATTGTTGTTCGTCCTACGGACTAAAACCCTCCGGTTTATATAGGCACCAAAGTGGGTTAGGGTTACATAGAGTCGGTTACAATGGTAGGAGATCTACATATCCGTATCACCAAGCTTGCCTTCCACGCCAAGGAAAGTCCCATCCGGACACGGGACGAAGTCTTCAATCTTGTATCTTCATAGTCCAGGAGTCCGGCCGAAGATGATAGTTCGGCTATACGGACACCCCCTAATCCAGGACTCCCTCGGTAGCCCCTGAACCAGGCTTCAATAACAACGAGTCCGGCGCGCATATTGTCTTCGGCATTGCAAGGCGGGTTCCTCCTCTGAATACTTCATAGAAGATTTTGAACACAAGGTTAGTGTCCCGCTCTACAAAATAAGTTCCACATACCACCGTAGAGAGAATAATATTTACACAAGTTCAATCTGCTGACGTATTTCATGGCGTGACATCACACTACGGCCAAGCCTTTATTCGAATCGTTTTTACTGTTCCACCTCAGCTTGTTTAGCGAGGCGGTTTCCTTGGCACGTCTTGTCAAAGCAGAGATCGTGTCCCCTTATTCCGAGATTCTCATCAATACGGGTGTGGGTAACCCAACCGCGCCATTAATTACGGCGCTTGGGAGATAAGCGAGTTTTACCAGGCTGGTGGGGATGCATAGTTTCGTCCGCCCATATAAGGGGATAAGGATCCACCTTTTTACCTATACCTTCTTCCTCCTTTGCTTATCCATTTCCGCGCACTCGAGCTCTAGCGCCCAAGTCCGCACATCTCGCCTCAACCTTCCCCAGCCATGTCCGGAGCGGGAGGCAAGTGGATGGCCTCCTTCGTCATGGAGGGGCACATCAAAAGGCTGCGGAAGGCCGGATACTTGTCCAGCGACACCGCGCATCGGCTTCCCGACAAGGGGTAGCTCATCCCCACCCCCGGGCCCCATGAGAGGGTGGTGTTCCTCACCCACTTCCTCCGTGGACTAGGTTTTCCACTTCACCCGTTTGTCCGGAGGCTCATGTTCTACTACGGCCTGGATTTCCACGATCTGGCCCCGAATTTCGTCCTCAACATCTTGGCGTTCATCGTCGTGTGCGAGGCCTTCCTCTGCATCAAGCCCCACTTCGGCTTATGGCTGAAGACCTTCAATGTCAAGCCGAAGGTAGTGGGGGCCCAGCAAGCGGAGTGTGGAGGCGCCATGGTGGGCAAGATGCCCAACGTTACATGGCTCGAGGGCTCCTTCGTGGAAACCATCAAAGGGTGGCAATCGGGGTGGTTTTACATCACCAAGCCGCGTGACCCTGAATGGGCAGCAGCCCCCGAGTTCCGATCTGGCATCCCCACACGGCTCACCTCCTAGAAAGAGAAGGGCCTGACGTGGGGCAATTCAGAAGAGCTGACCGGACTCCACACCTGCGTCCAAAACCTTGTGAACAAGAAGATCAGGCTCGTCAACGTAGTCCAGGTCATGCTCATCCGCCAGATCCTCCCATGCCAACAACGGGCCTCCAGCTTGTCGGAGTTTGATCCGGTACAGCACCAAACCTTGAGCAGGCTCTTCGACACTATGTACGAAGATGCCTGGAAGGTGTTGTTCAAGGGCGCCGAGGCTCCCGCATCCGTTACTGAAGATCGCGGATTCAGCTCCCAGTGTCAAGCCGGCAAGGTAAGCTATTTTACCCTTCATAGGACACTTATTTTCCATAGTTTGACTCTATGCAAGATCTAAACTCCCTTACCTTTAACAGGCCTGGCAAAAGAAGTCCGGTCAGGTTAACTGTCCGGCTCCCTTGCCAGAAAACCCAGCGGACGCCCATTGTCAGGGCTGCTGGTTCCGGCACCTTACGTGGTGCCATAGAAGAAGGCCAAGAAAAAGGCCACAGGAACTCAAAAGAGTTCCCTGTGCTAGGTGTTGTCGGACTCATCGTCCGACGACTCCGAGGCGGAGTCCTCCCGCGAAGGCGAGGAGGAGGAAAAAGAGGCATCTCCCCTAGCAGGGGGAGAGAATAAAAGGAAGGCCGCCCCGACGGGGGAGGCCGAAGGGTCCAAGAAGGGAAGGACCCTCCCTCCGGACTACTCCACCAACGCCGACAACGGCGAAGAGGAGTGCCCACCGAGGACTAAGCCCCTGGCGACATCGTAAGTGTCCGGATACCAGAATAACTCATGGCGTTTCGTTTGTCGCATAGAATCTCCTAACGCCGACCATAACCCTGCAGCCCGCCCAAGGACGGGATCGACACTTCAACGAGCGGCTCCCTGGCATCATCGGACGTGAATAGCACTTCACTTCCGGCCGTCTCCTCTCCTCGCGCTGCGGATGACGCCGAGGTGGGGTCCCAAAAGGGGCCCAGCCAGGAGGAGGAGGTCCCGGAGGTGCCGCAAGGCAACCTCCCGGACTTTGGGCATGAGGGGGATCAAACCCCGAAGGGTTCTGAGTTCGGCCCTGGGCCAGACTCTGCACCGGAACCTTCAGTGGTTCCAGAGTCCGGCGGGCGGTCCCTTCGTAAGAAGGGTGAGACTGCGACACCGGTGACCTCCGTCCAACCGGAGGCGGCGGATAATTTGCTGGAGGCGCTTAACGGCGCCTCCATCGACGAGGAGATCCGCACTGTTATGAGTGCGGTGATCCAGAAAGTTCAGTCCGCCAAGAGCGTGCTGACTGAAGCCTCTGCCAGCCTTCTAATAGGCTTTGAGGTATGTAGTTAAGATATGTAAAAATATTACCGCATAGACAGTAGCCCCTGATGCTCAGTTTGGTGTTCAAAAAGAAAAGCCGAACTGAGGATCTAAAAAGATATACAGGCTGCGCTACGCTGCTGACCTTTGCCACACTGACTGCGGAGGTCAATGCATTGAAGCAGAGCCTTGAGTGGTCCGAGAACGAGCTCGGCCTTTCCAAGAAGCAGCTCGAGGACAAGGAAGGTAAGTAATACCTTATGGAAGTATATAAAAGATGTGGTTGCCAAAAATTACAGGAATAAGTGAGAATTGCAGGGGCCACGAACGAGGTGGCGACCCTGAAGGAAGCGGTGTCCAAGGCGGAAAGCAATGCGTCCGCGGAACGCACCGAGCGAGAGAAGCAGGAGGCGCGGGTGGCGGAGGTGCAGCAAGAGCTCCAGGCTCTCGTGGAAAAACATGAGAGTTTGGAGCGTGACTCGAAGACTCGAGAGTTCGAGCTCGCCTTGGCTCTTGAGAGCGCCAAAGCCGCTAAGGCCGAAGCCCAAAAAGCCCTCCAGGAAATTGAGGCGATAAAGAAGATAGCGGCGGGTAAGGCATTCTTCATGCAAAGCAAGCACGTGAAAGTGAATTACTTGTTACTTACCCGAATCCGGAGCTCTCAAGGAGCATTCGCAGATCTGCCCCGCAGTGTGTCTGACGCTGCCGCATTCTACCGGGCCGAGGAAGGGAGCTCGATGGAGAAGGTGTTCTGGTCTCAGTATGATGAGGCCGGACACCCGGTGCCCTTGAGCGACCAGCTGAAGCAGCTGGCCGAGCTCCATAAGGTGGCCGAACAACCCATGAAGAGCCTCATAGTTCGGCTGTGGCCGAAGGAGGCCATGCCTGGGAGCTACTTCGGGCTGGTGAGGCGGCTGGTGGACGCTTGTCCATGGATTGAAGTCGTCAAGCGCTCCGTCTGCATCGAGGGTGCCCGTAGGGCCCTTGCCCGTGCTAAAGTGCACTGGGGGCAAGATGGACGCTGAGAAGCTTGTGACGGACGCTCCACCCCCGGGTAGGGAGTATCGCATGCCCGAGATGTATTATCAGGGCGTCCTGAAGGGTGCCCGCCTTATAGCGGGTGAATGCTCCAAAGATGTAATTTTTGAGTAAACTCGCATTTGTTATCCTGTACGCTTGAAAACTTGTTCATATGCGCTAAGCAACGCTTGTGAATTTAAAATATTACCTTCTGTGTGGCCGTTTATTAAATTTGAGAGATGGCGAGTCGTCAGCTTCTGCCCCCATGCCACGAGTGCTGGGGTGTTCGGGATAAACTTGAGCGCTCTTTTTCCCATTCTTGGGTCCTTCGAGGGAGGCGCTCAACACAACGAACAAGGTAACCAGACTATAATGCTTGAACACTCCCACTTAGCCATAGAATTCTCTAATTTGAAATTTCGGCGAAGCCCCTAGTATTCGGAAGACCGAATTCGGGGCGCTATCCACGCCTGGGCCAGACAAAGCCGACTCCTCGCTCTAAGCGGCATAAGTCTTTGGGGACTCGAAAAACCTCTCGAATAGCGACCGACTCTCGCCCTATCATGACGGCCAGTTTTAGCTTTCTCCACTGAGGTGCTCAACCCAGCTCAACCGGGGTACAATCGCAGTGGTTCTCCCAGCGCTACCTTAGCCGATATAGCGGGACATAAGGTACCAAAACATGGGAGCCGGGAAAACCCAACTATTGACTCAAGACATGATTCAGAGCCGATGCATATAATGCTATAAGTTCGGGGTGCCGCACTTGTGAAAGTGTTCGGACTTATGACGCCATATTTTGGGGTACTTAAGCCCCTGGTTTATTTGGGCGTACCAAAGCGTACGGATGCAACATGTCATAAGTGAACATATATAGATAAGAAAAAGGAATGGAATAATAGGCAAAAGCTGTGCATTGTTTATTAAAAAAGTTGCGGTAAAAGCAGAACGATAAAAATAGTGCGATAAGCAAGGGACGGGACTATTTGACATGTCTCCCTCCAAGAGCGTGCTGCGGGATGATATGTAAAACAAGTATACTGCTCGTTATAGAGACCACCTGTACACTCGACGTAGCTTTCCGCTTCACTGGTTCTTGCATCGTGTGTTCGGCAATTCTACTACCGGACAGGGCTTCTTGAAAAAGGAGTCCTGAAAGTAAGAGAAAAAAGAAGAATGACACAATTGGGAGCCCCTTGTGCGGTTGAGCCGCATTCTGGGCCTGCCGTGGTCGTGCCCCTCCCCCAATGCCCATGGTATCTCCAGAGCGTAGTTATGCACACGTAGGACTGGTTTCACAATTTCGCGAGGGCTGGTGTTGGAGCCACATTGCTACACATGCTCGGAACGTGCCAGGCGGTCTTGTTGTAGGTTACTCCGGGCGCGCTTGACGGTGTCCGGACGTTTAATAGCCGGACTCGAGAATTGCCTTAGGAGGCTGCTTTGTACTTCCGCCGCGAGAGCCACTGTATGCTCCTCCATTCGGAGAGAGCGTTCGGTGTTTCCGTTGACCATAATGACTCCTCAAGGGCCTGGCATCTTGAGCTTGAGGTATGCGTAGTGCGGTACCGCATTGAACTTTGCAAATGCGGTTCGTCCGAGCAGTGCGTGATAGCCGATGCGGAACGAGACTATGTCGAAGATTAACTCCTCGCTTCGGAAGTTATCCGGGGATCCGAAGACCACTTCAAGTGTAACTGAGCCTGTACAGTTGGCCTCTACACCTGGTATGACGCCTTTAAAGGTCGTCTTTGTGGGTTTAATCCTTGAGGGGTCTATGCCCATCTTGCGCGCTGTATCCTGATAAAGCAGGTTCAGGCTGCTGCCGCCGTCCATCAAGACTCTAGTGAGGTGAAATCCGTCAACGATTGGGTCTAGAACCAATGTGGCGAATCCGCCATGGCGGATGCTAGTGGGGTGGTCCCTTCGATCAAAAGTGATCGGGCGGGAGGACCACGGATTGAACTTTGGGGCGACTGGCTCCATCGCATATACGTCCCTTAGTGCACGCTTCCACTCCCTTTTGGGTATGTGGGTTGTGTATATCATGTTCACCGTCCGCACTTGTGGGGTGAAACCCTTCTGTCCTCTATTGTTCGGCGGCCGGGTCTCCTCCTCGTCATCGCTATGCAGCCCCTTGTCATTGTTTTCGGTAGTTAACTTGCCTACCTGCTTGAACACCCAACAATCCCTGTTGGTGTGATGGCTGGCTTCTCGGGGGTGCCGTGCATCTGGCACGAGCGATCGAGTATTCGGTCCAAATTGGACGGGCCCGGAGTATTTCTTTTGAATTGCTTTTCCCGTTGACCGGGTTTAGAGCCTCTGAATCCGGCATTGACTGCCGTATCTTCAGCATTATCGCCATTAATGCGGCGCTTGTGTTTGTTGCGACGCGACCTGCCATTGCTGTCCTTGGTATCTGAACTACCAGGGCTCTTGGTGATGTTGTTACTACAAGCTAGCCAGCTGTCCTCTCCCGCGCAAAAGCGGGTCATGAGTGTTGTGAGGGCTGCCATGGATTTCGGCTTTTCCTGTCCTAGGTGCCGGGCAAGCCACTCGTCGCGGATGTTATGTTTGAAGGCTGCAAGGGCCTCTGCATCCGGACAGTCAACGATTTGATTTCTCTTGGTTAGGAACCGTGTCCAGAATTGTCTGGCCGATTCTTCTGGCTGCTGAATTATGTGGCTTAGGTCATCAGCGTCTGGTGGTCGCACATAGGTGCCCTGGAAGTTGTCAAGGAATGCGGCTTCCAGGTCTTCCCAACAACCAATTGACTCTGCTAGCAAGCTATTAAGCCAATGCCGAGTTGGTCCTTTAAGCATGAGTGGGAGGTATTTGATGGCATGTAGATCATCACCGCGGGCCATGTGGATATGAAGGAGATAGTCCTCGATCCAGACCGCAGGATCTGTTGTGCCATCGTATGATTCAATGTTTACGGGTTTGAAACCCTCAGGGATTTGATGATCCATTACTTCGTCTATGAAGCATAGTGGGTGTGCAGCGCCTCTGTATTGGGCTATGTCACGACGTAGCTCAAATGAGCTTTGTCTATTGTGTTCGGCCCGGCCGTAATTGCCATATCCGGTGTGACGGTTATCATCACGTATTGTGGGGTGCCCACGCGATCCATAGATCGATCTTGTTTGCCTTGCCTTGCCCTCCAGTATATCCCGCAGGTCTGGCGCATTCTCCCGCGTCTTGGTATTTTTTGAGCGGCGCCGGGGTGCGGCTTGAGTGGATGGCCGAGAGGCCTCTTTGTCGCAGCCATGAGGTGGCCGGTCGGCCGTATTATGCGCTAGTGATGTAGGTTTAGGTGCTTCCTCCTCTAATCGGGGTAGCAACCTGCGTTTTGGCTAGCTCTTGGAGGGGCGTTCGAGTTCATACTCTTCGACCGCGAGGACTTCAGTCCATCTGTCGGCTAGCAAGTCTTGGTCAGCTCTAAGCTATTGCTGCTTTTTCTTGAGGCTGCTTGTTGTGGTCGTAAGCCTGCGTTTGAAACGCTCTTGTACGACAGGATCCTCAGGCACGACAAATTTGTCATCATCTAGGCTTGCCTCGTCTTCGGAGGGAGGCATGTAATTATCGTCCTCTACCTCTCTGCCTGCCGCTCTCTCATGAGGGCTAGCTTCTCCGTCCTCCTGTGCTGAATCCTGCTGGAGGGGGTTGTCTTCGGCACTGTCCGGTGTGTTATTGTCTCCGGTGCCGGAATCTCCGTTTTTGCTGTGCCGGGATTTAGAGCGGCGCCGCTGACGCCGATGCTTAGGCTGTTTCTTGGAGGGGTCATCCTCCGTTGTTCCAACGCCATTCTCATCATTTGGGATGTCCACCATGTAAATGTCGTATGACGAGGTGGCCTTCCAGTGCCCTGTAGGTGCTGGTTCTTGGTCGTCTCCTGCATCGTCATCCATACCATCGATGTCTTCGGAGTCGAAGTCGAGCATGTAGGTTAAATCATCGACAGTGGCTACGAAGTGGGTGGTGGGTGGGTTTTGAATTTCTTCTTCGTCCGCATCCCAACCTTCCTGACCATAGTCCGTCCAGGGCTCTCCTGATAAAGAGAGAGACTTTAGTGAGTTTAGGATGTCACCAAATGGCGAGTGCTGAAAGATGTCCGCGGCGATGAACTCCATGACCGGCGCCCAATCGGATTCGATGGGCAGGGGCGTGGGAGGTTCGGAGTCCGGCACCTTGGAGTCACGAGCTTCGCAAAGGACATGGTTGGTGTTCGGCTCAATCACCATAGAGATAGCAGCCCCCGAGGCGGTGTCCAGCCACCTGTCCTCGATCGGCGCAGTCAGCTCTGAGCTAAGGGTCGGAGCGGATGTTGGTGCGGCCTCCAGGGCATTGTCCGGCGGCAGAGCTAGATCATGCCCTTTGTGACAGTGTGGCATGCTTGGCTCTGGCTCGAACCCATCGAAGATCAAGTCTCCGCGGACGTCAGTCGTGTAGTTCAAACTTCCAAATCTGACCTGATGGCCAGGGGCATAGCTTTCGATCTGCTCCAGATGGCCAAGCGAATTGGCCCGCAGTGCAAAGCCGCCGAATACGAAGATCTATCCGGGGAGAAAAGTCTTGCCCTGGACCGTATCGTTGTTGATGATCGGAGGAGTCGTCGGGCCTAAAGATGACGACATAGAGGAACTCTCAATGAAAGCATCAATGTCGGTGTCAAAACCGGCGGATCATGGGTAGGGGGTCCCGAACTGTGAGTCTAGGCGGATGGTAACAGGAGACAAGGGACACGATGTTTTTACCCAGGTTCGGGCCCTCTCAATGGAGGTAAAACCCTACTCCTGCTTGATTGATATTGATGATATGGGTAGTACAAGAGTAGATCTACCACAAGATTAGAGAGGCTAAACCCTAGAAGCTAGCCTATGGTATGATTGTTGTTCGTCCTACGGACTAAAACCCTCCGGTTTATATAGGCACTAAAGAGGGTTAGGGTTACACAGAGTCGGTTACAATGGTAGGAGATCTACATATCCGTATCGCCAAGCTTTCCTTCCACGCCAAGGAAAGTCCCATCCGGACACGGGACGAAGTCTTCAATCTTGTATCTTCATAGTCCAGGAGTCCGGCCGAAGATGATAGTTCGGCTATCCGGACACCCCCTAATCCAAGACTCCCTCAACGTGCCCTTGTTGCAGGGCCGCATTCAAGACCTCCTAGAGAGAGAGAGATCACTCTGGTAGTAGTAGCGCAGGTCATGCTGATTCGTCGCACCCTGCCCTGCAAACGTCGCCCCCTCCGCCTGTGGGAATTTAACCCGGAGGGACCATGAGTTCTCCAACATTTTATGGGTGCGACGCCCGTGGAGATGTACAAGCTTTTCTTCGGATCACAAGCGATGTGTCCGGACTTGACCGAGGACGCAGGTCTGAGCTGCAATCGCCCGGATACTCAAGTAAGTAGCCCTGTACCCGGACACGCTATCCCATATTTATCATGAACTTGCCCTTTAAAAGAGATGTTCCTTGAACAGAAGTGGATAGAGAAAGCAAAGTTAATCAGGTGTCCGGCCCCCTCCCTAAGACCACACCGGATCCCGTGTTAACTAGGATGCTGGAGGTTGCGCCTTTGGAAGAAGGTGAAGGGGGGAAGAAGGAAGCTACCGCCTCCGCGAAGGAGGCTGTCAAGAAAGGAGGGATCGAGAATCTCTCCATCCAAGGAAGAAGAGGACTGCCTCTGAAGACCCGGAGACCATGGTCTCAAAGCGGGGGAAGAAATCTTCGTTAGAGGGTCCTGCGCCGAGAGATGCCTCGGCCACATTGTGCCCCCAAGGGGATCCGCCCTCCACCGAGCCGTAAGTAAAAAGGGGAGTTTTTTTTTAAATAAAGGATATCCCTGCCCTATTTCTAATGAAGATAACTGAAATTTTACCTTGTAGTTCGGATCTCAGCCCTTCTCAACAGAGCTCATCTTTGGGGGATCTTTGTCCGGAGATGATGGAGAGCGAAACGCCTCCCCCTGCCGTACCATCTTGCGAGGCGGGCGACCCTGAGTGTCGTCGCGGAGGGTTTCTCTGAGTCCGGCGGGGCCGGAAGGCAGTCGTATGTCCCCTCAAAGCCCTCCGCGTTCGGCCTTCGGAAAAAGCCATCGGATGAGTCCGGCACCACCTGGTGTACGATCGGAGGAGCTGAAGGATCTGCTCGGGCGAGCGTCTATCTAAGAAGATCACCGTGCGTTAATGGGTACGGTGATTGAAAGGATTTCATCCGCTGAGAGCGGATTGCACGAAGCCTTCATAAGTTTAATGACAGGTTTTGAGGTACGCAAAATGATGTACCTTCTGATAGTTTCGCATATAAAATGCGCCCTGTGTAGATAGTAGCCCCTGAGGCTCGGTGTCTTGTCAAAAGTGACAGCGCGCCGAGGATCATAATCCCAGGTATAATGTGTCGCATTTCCTATGTAGGTGGCGAAGGGTCCGGTGGCTAGCCGGACTGATGAATTTGCCGAACTAAAGCGGCAACTTGACGTGGCGGATGCCAACATCGCGCTTGTTAATAAGCGACTTGACGAGTCACAAGGTATGCAATTTCTCCGCGGACACCTGGTAAGGGAGCTTGATGTCCGTGCCTTACAACATGTATGCTTGATGCAGATGGTGCCGCTGCCATGGAGAACCTTCGGGCGGAGCTCGCCCGAGCCAAGGAGCAGGCCAGAAAGAGTGATGCGGCTGCCTTAAACGCGGCCCAAGAGCTAAAAGCCGAACAGGCTGCCTACTGCCGAAGCAAGAAGGAAATGGCCGAAATGGCTGTGAAGTTGAAGAATGCTGCCGACCGCTGCAAGCTTCTTGAAAAAGAAGATCGAGCGGTGCAAGAGGACCTGAAGAAGGCCACTACCGAGGCCAAGGATGCTCGCTGCAATGAGAGCTATGAAGGAGGAGCTGCGTCAGGCCGGAGATATCGCGGCTGGAAAGCCCTTTCTGCTGTGGAGGAAATTCGTGGATCCTAAATATGCTCAGTTGGACCGGCTGTGGAGTGCGAAGGATGCTTATCTGGACTTGGCGGCAAGTGCCGCGGATGCGGCTGAACACTTCCGAGATCAAAAGATCACAAAATGGAAAAGGTTTTTTGGTCGCAGTTCCATAATCCAGAGCGCCCACTTCCATTAACCGATCGCTTGGCCGAATGGGAGGAGCTGAATAGGTTATCCGGACTTGCCATGAAGGATGTCGTGAGTCTTTTGTGGCCGAGAAGGCCCGAGCCGAAGAGTTATTTTGGCTTGGTGCAATAGTTCCTTGGTGTGGTGCCGCATATCAATGCAATGAGGAGGTCGGCATGCATAGAGGGTGCGCAGATGGCTCTTTCCCGTGTCAAGACATACTGGGCAGAGATGAAGGCCACCGATGTTGCATCCCAAGATTCAGACGGAAGCCGAGTACCTATCAAGTACTATTTTCAGGAAGTTCTGCAGGGCGCTCGTTTAATAGAGACGCAGTGCTCGAAGGATATTATGTTCGAATAACATATATTATTGTGAAACAATGTATCGATGGAATATAAAAGCTTTTTATACTTGTGCCTTTCAAGAATTAAAATACCTCCTATGCGGCCGCTAATGTATATGTATATATAACCTGAAAGATGGCAGTCTTCGGCTTCAGCCCCCACGCATATAATGTGGGGGTGTTTGCAAAAGGCGCATTTTCACACTTGATCCAACGTCTTGGTCCTATAAAGGAGGTGGTAGCGCAACAAACTAGGCAACCGAACTATAATGCTTTATCACTTTCACTTAGCCATAGGAGTTTGACAGTGGGGCTACTATATAGCCCCTAGGGGCACCGCGCTCACCCAAATTCGGGGCGCGTATGTGCTTGACCGGGAAACGGCCCTTCGTCAGTGCAAAGGAATCCTATAGATTCCGGCGGGTCATCGAGTGGCTGACCAGTCTCATGCTATATCATGATAGTCAGTTTTCGGCTTTCTCTACTGAGGTGCTCGCCTGGCCGAACCGGGGCACAATCGCAGTAGTTCTCCTGGTGCCGCCTTAGCCGATAGAACGGAACGTAAGGCAGCAAAACACAGGAGCCGGGCAAACCCAACATTTGACCAAAGACATGATTCGGAGCTGATGCATATAAGGCCTAACTCGAGACGCCGAACACTCCCTAAGTTATTCGGTCTTTATGAAAACGGGCCGAACAACGCCCTTGGTAATAAGCCCCTGGTGTCCAGGTACGCGCAAAATTCTGACGTGGCCCATGCCAAAACGCCAGCCTCCTCCTCGGTTATGGCAAGAAACCAGGGGATGTGTATCAACAAGAGACAGTAAAAAAGGTTTACGCAGGGTCTTAATCTGAAAAGAATCCTTGTCACGGGTCCCTACTGCACGCCTGCGCCTGTGTCTCCGTTATGCCGTATCCTGGATGGGTGTAGCATGGTGTTCATCTGTAAATGAGGGGAACGTAGTTGAAAAAGATAGTGCGAAAATGTACGTTATACTAAATAAACAAAGTACAATTCAAAAAATGAATAAAATTGAGCTTTATTGTCTCTTGTTGTACATGCGCGGAGCCCCTTGTATAGGGGTATGCGGCTAGTAAGCCCTTGTATGTTTACGCCGGACTCGTCGAGCCGTGTCCGGGGTCTGAACAACCTATTTAGGTGCTTTGATTGGTGAAGCCGGCTTAGTGTGTGGCTGTCAAGGCAGTCACACCATCTTCCGCGCTCGAGGAACACTCGGTATTTCCCTTTAAGGAGATGATGCCTCGCGGACCGGGCATTTTAAGTGTAAGGGATGCATAATGCGGTATTGCGTTAAAGCGGGTGAAAGCTTCGCGTCCCAGTAGTGCTTGGTAGCTACTTGTGAACGAGGCGAGGTGGAAGGTTAACTTTTCGCGGCGGAAGTTGTCGGGTGAGCCGAACACAACTTCTAGCAGTACAGAGCCCGTACAATGGGCATATGGGCCTGGCATTACCCCTTGAAAGGAAGTGTTGCTATGGCGAATTTTGGTTGGGTCTAACCCCATTTTGCGGATTGTGTCCTGGTATAGCAGGTTTAGATCACTGTCGCCGTCCATTAGGACTTGTGTAAATTGGAGTCTGTCAATTATCGGATCTAATATCAAGGCAATCCATCCTGCATTCCGGATACTTCTAGAGTAATCCTGATGGTCGAAGGTGATTAGTTTTAACAACCAGTGGCGGGACTCCTCTGGGATAGGCCATATGGCGCGTACCTCTATGGGCGCCACTCTATTTTTCCCTTTTGTCACATGAAGTGAGTTTACTGTTTTGACTTCTTGTGGGAAATTCTTTTGTTTTCCGGTGCTCTGCTTGTGGGGTTTGTCATCGTCCTCGCTTGGTGTGTCGAGCCCCTTGTGTTCAGCGTTGAGTTTGCCGGACTGCTTGAAGACCCAACAATCTCTGTGGGTATGGTTTGCAGGCATCCCTGGAGTACTATGGATTTGTCATATCTTGTCCAAGATTTTGTTTAAGTTAGATAGCTCGTCCCTGTTATCCTTAAGGGGCAATTTTTTATGATTCTGCCGAGAGCTTTTGAATCCGGCGTTGACTGCCGTGCTCTTCGGGTTTTTTCCCTTGGTCCGACGCTGGTCCCTGCTGCGTCACGGTTTCCCGTTTCCATGCCTGACTTCGTATGTACTTGGGTCACTGGTACTGCATCTTGCCAGCCAGCTATCCTCTCCCGCGCAAAAGCGGGTCATGAAGCTTGTTAATGCGGCCATTGTTCTTGGCTTTTCTTGGCCGAGGTGTCTGGCGAGCCATTCGTCTCGGACGTTGTGTTTGAAAGTTGCTAAGGCATCGGTATCTGGACAGTCGACTATTTGGTTCTTTTTAGTAAGGAATCTGTTCCAGAATTTTCGGGCTGACTCTCCGGGTTGTTGAGTTATGTGACTTAAATCGTCTGCATCCGGAGGTCGGACATAGGTCCCTTGAAAATTTGCCCGAAAAGCATCCTTGAGCTCTTCCCAACTTCCAATGGTGTTTTCGGGGAGGCTTTTGAGCCAATGTCGGGCTGGCCCTTTGACCTTGAGGGGTAAGTATTTCACGGCGTGGAGGTCATTTCCTGTAGCCATGTGTATGTGGAGGATGTAATCCTCAATCCAGACTCTAGGGTCTATTGTTCTGTCATATGCCTCTATGTTTACGGGCTTGAATCCCGCTGGAAATTCATAATCCAGAACCTCATTAGTGAAACATAGGGGGTGTGCGGCACCCCTATATTTAGGTGTACCATAATATTCGGATACTTGATGTGTTGCATTGCTTACTAGAGCTTGCTTTCTTGGCCCGTAGATAGATCTAACTGGGACATCTTTTTTATGCAAATCCGTATGTGGGTTGCGTGCCGGCTTGTGTGCGGCGCCGTTTGCCGCTCTATGTTTGCCATGGGGTCGTCTATCCGACCGGATGGTCTCCTTGTTCTTTGATTGCGGGGGCTCTACGGCCTCCTCATCAAATTCAGGCAGTAGTTTTCGCTTCGGGTAGCTCGTTGTTCAGCGACTATCGCCGTATTTGTCTGTGGTGTTGAGTACTTTGCTCCATCTGATTCTGAGCGCATCTTTCGCTGTTTGGAGCTTCCGCTTCTGCTTTTTCAGGCTACGCGCAGTGGCGACGATCCTTTTGTGGAGGTTCTTCTGCTCCAGCAACTTGTCCGGCGTGAGATCGTCCGGACTGTTATCTTCGCCGGGGACGGATTGTTTATCCAGGTTGTCCTGTTCAGACGGTTGCTCGATGGCATGTTCGTCGTCCACCGGTTCGCCCTGCTCTATGGCTAGGTCTGTATGGCTGCTGTCTTTGTCGAGGCGGGATTTTGAGCGGCGCTTACGTCGCTGTTTTGACTGCTTTTCAAGGGAATGATCCCTCGTGGCGTCCCGTTGTTCCTTTAGGTGTGTCCACCATGTATACATCGTCAGATGAGGTGGCTGTCCAGTGCCTTATAGGTGCTGGTTCATGCTTATCTCCTACATCATCGTCCATACCGTCAATATCTTCGGAGTCGAAATCGAGCACATCGTTTAAACTTTCGACAGTGGCTACGAAGTGGGTGGTGGGTGGGCTTTGAATTTCTTCGTCGTCCGCATCCCAACCTTGCTGACCATAATCCGGCCAGGGCTCTCCTGATAAAGAGAGAGACTTTAGTGAATTCAGGATGTCGCCAAAGGGCGTGTGCTAAAAGATGTCCGCGGTGGTGAACTCCATGATCGGCGCCCAATCGGATTCGATTGGTAGGGGCGCGGAAGGTTCGGAGTCCGGAGAGGAGTCCGGCACCTTGGAGTCACGAGCTTCGCAAAGGACAGGGTTGGTGTTCGGCTCAATCGTCATAGAGATAGCAGCCCGCGAGGCGGTGTCCAGCCACCCGTCCTCGATCAGCGCAGTCGGCTCCAAGCTAAGGGTCGGAGTGGACACTTGTGCGGCCTCCAGGGCACTGTCCAGCGGCAGAGCTAGATCATGCCCATTGTGACAGTGCAGCGCGCTTGGCTGTGGCTCGAACTCGTCTAAGATCAAGTCTCCGCGGACGTCAGCCGTATAGTTCAAACTTCCAAATCTGACCTGATGGCCAGGGGCGTAGCTTTCAATCTGCTCCAGATGGCCAAGCGAATTGTCCCGCAGTGCAAAGCCGCCGAATACGAAGAGCTGTCGGGGGAGAAAAGTCTCACGCTAGACCGCATCATTGTTGATGATCGGAGGAGCCATCGGGCCTAAAGATGACGACACAGAGGAACTCTCAATGAAAGCACCAATGTCGGTGTCAAAACCGGCGGATCTCATGTAGGGGGTCCCGAACTGTGCGTCTAGGCGGATGGTAACAGGAGACAAGGGACACGATGTTTTAACCCAGGTTCGGGCCCTCTCGATGGAGGTAAAACCCAACTCCTGCTTGATTAATATTGATGATATGGGTAGTAAAATAGTAGATCTACCACGAGATCAGAGAGGCTAAACCCTAGAAGCTAGCCTATGGTATGATTGTTGTTCGTCCTACGGACTAAAACCCTCCAGTTTATATAGGCACCGAAGAGGGTTAGGGTTACACAGAGTCGGTTACAATGGTAGGAGATCTACATATCCGTATCGCCAAGCTTGCCTTCCACGCCAAGGAAAGTCCCATCCGGACACGGGACGAAGTCTTCAATCTTGTATCTTCATAGTCCAGGAGTCCGGCCAAAGGTGATAGTTCGGCTATCCGGACACCCCCTAATCTAGGACTCCCTCAGCGACGCTAACCACCTGATTCGTTGCCACTAGATACATCAGCAACGGTTCTTGTGGTTTGGGCGCAACCAGCACTGGGGTAGAGGAGAGGTACTTCTTCAAATCCTGCAGCGGTGCCTCAGCCTCCGGGGTCCACTCCATTGGGCCCGTCTTCTTCAAGATCTTGAAAAAAGGAAGAGCACGCTCCGCGGATTTGGAGATGAATCTGCTCATGGCGGCAACGCAGCCAGTGAGCCGACGCACGTCTTTGATCCACATAGGTGCCTCAATCTTCTCAATGGACTTGATCTTATCTGGGTTTGCCTCAATCCCGCGCTGTGACACAAAGAACCCGAGAAGCTTGCCGGACGGGACACCGAATCCACACTTCCCAGGGTTCAACTTGAGGTTGATCTTGCGCAGGTTTGCAAATGTTTCCTCCAGATCTTGCACAAGTGTTGCTTTGTCCTTAGTTTTGACCACTATGTCATCCATATAAGCTTCCATATTCCTATGTAGCTGGGGCTCAAAACCAATTTGGACTGCTCTCGCAAAGGTTGAGTCGACACTCTTCCACCTGAAAGGCATCCGTAAAAAGCAATACGTACCACATGGGGTGATGAACGCTGTCTTTTCCTCGTCTTCTTTTGTCATGAAGATCTGGTGGTACCCTGAGTAGGCGTCGAGGAATGATAACAGGTCACACCCAGCCGTGGAGTCAACAATTTGGTCGATGCGCGGTAACGGGAAGGGATCCTTTGTACAAGCCTTATTGATGTCTGTGTAATCAATACACAGTCTCCACTTCCCGTTCACCTTGCGCACCACTACCGGGTTGGACAACCACGTTGAATGGAGCACCCCCCTTACCAAGCCTGCCGCCTCTAGTTTTCTGATCTCCTCCGTGATGAACTCCTGCCTCTCTAGAGATTGCTTCCTGACCTTCTGCTTGATGGGACGTGCATGAGGACAGACAGCAAGATGGTGCTCAATCACTTCCCTGGGAACATCGTGGATGTCGGAGGCTTGCCATGCAAACACATCGACATTCGCCCGCAGGAAAGTGACGAGCTCGCTTTCCTATTTGCTCTTGAGGGTGGAGCTTATGGTAAAAGCTCCCCCCGTACCGCCCCCCTTGACGGGCACCTTCTTGGTCTCCGATGGCGTAGCTCTGGACTTCTTTCTCTTGCCGGTGGATCTCTCTGGCACGTCCTCAATGGGAGCACAACACCCCAAAGAGGTGCGCTTGCCGGAGTGGGTGCAAGGGGTCTCGCCGGTCTTTTTCCCTCCCGGGGCTCCGTCGGCAGGAGCAGGTGCCTTGGTGGCAGCTGCTGCAACTGCTTCCCGGTAGAGTTGGTCGGCGCAAATCAACACGTCTTCCTTGTCGGAGGGGACGGCGATGATGTTCATCGGCCCAGGCATCTTCAGCGTGTTTGTAGGCATAATGTGAAGCCGCCATGAACTTGGCAAGTTCAGGGTGGCCGAGGATCCTGTTGTAGGGCAAGGGGATCTCGGCTACATCAAAGACAATCCTCTCCGTCATGTGGTTCAGCTCGCCTCCGAACGTCATGGGGCTGGCTCCTCCCCAGGTTGACCCCTTGGAACGGGCCTGTCTCCTCGAGGTCTCCATCAGGGATCTGCAGCCTCTTGATCACAACAGGCGAGATCAAGTTCAGACCGGCCCCGCCGTCAACCAGCATCTTTGTCACCTTGAGGTTGCGGGTTGTTGGTGAAACCAACAAATGCAAGCACCCGACCGCAGTAGTGTGGTCAGGGTGGTCCTCGGTGTCGAAGATGACACGCGTGCTGGACCACTTCAGCAACTTCCGTGTGTCGAAGGACGGCTCCACCACTGTGATCTCACGCGCCCACTGCTTGAGCTGGCGGTGGGATGTATGCAGCGAGGCGCCACCATCGACGCACATGGCTTCTGTGGCTTTCTGGAACTCGTGGTCGCTGGACTCACCGTCCTCGTCATGATCATTGTCTTCCTGCTTCTTGTCGCGGCCCCGGGCGGGCCTCTCTTGCTGATTATCTTTGCCGCAGCGGCCTCCTTGACCGCCATGCTTCTTGCCGGATCCCCCGGCACCCTCTTGGCCCTTCTCCTTGTCCCGCCGCTCATACTCGGCTTTCTTCTTCTCAGTGAGCAGCTCCACTTGCCGGTAATTCTGGAGGTCATGGCCCTTGGTGCGGTGGATCTTGCAATACTGCTTGTCGGAGCCCCCTAGCTTATCGGCAGCCGCCAAGGCCCGGCAAGCGACACACCTGGCAACCTCCTTGCCGGGGTCACTCGCCTTGGGTTTCTTGGTGGCGCCAGTATAGTCGGACCCCTCGACAGCAAGCATGGTCTTGCCCTTGCGCTTCTTGTTATGGCGCCGACCCTTCTTCGCCGGGGTGGCGGTATCATCTGTGGAGTCGGTTTCCGCGCCGGCGTCTTCGCTGGGGTACTTCCTTCCCTCTTTAGCCCGAGCGCACCGATCGGCCACAACATAAAGTTCGACCACATCCCTGACCTTGTTCATTGCTAGCTCCTCATGCATCTTGCGATTGCGCACATTTTGGTGGAATGCACTGATCACGGGGGCAAGATGAACGTCGGGAATGTTGTACTGCACTCGGCTGAACCTTTGGATCGACTTACGCAAGTTTTCTCCTTCTTTCTGGGGGATGATATGCAAGTCGCTTGCCTGGCCATGAGCTTGGTGGCCTCTAGTAAAGGCGCCAAAAAACTCATGACACAGATCCACCCAAGAAGAAATGGAGTCCACCGGCAAGTGCATCAACCATGACATAACATTGGGCTTGAGTGCCAACGGGAAGTAATTGGCAAGCACCTTATCGTCACGGGCCCCAGAAGCTTGCATCGCGATGGTGTAGATGCTGAGGAACTCTGACGGGTGAGTCTTGCCGTTGTACTTCTCACCAACGTCGGGCTTGAACGTGCGGTGGGAGGGCCACTGGAACTGCCACAGCTCACGGGTGAAGGCCGGACAACCCACCTCGTAGGGTAGGCCACCGTAGCCTCCCGGTGCTGGGTGGTCCATAGTGGGCCCTGCCCGCCTATCCGACTGGTGGCGCGCGTCACGCCGATGCTTGATGGTGGTTCGAGCGTCTTCATGAGCTCGCTCCCGAAGAACTTGGCATTGGTCGCGATGGGTTCATGGGTCAGACGACGCTATGGAGGTATCATCACGAGCATCATCGCGATGGACCAACACCCGCAGTGGCCGGTATGGAGGAGGGGAGTGCACCGTGTGGCCGCATCACCTCCGGCCCGACCTCCGCCAACGCGCGGTGGCTTGACGAAGCGACAGCCCACGGGTCCCGCCGGCCGCAACTCATCGTTGTTAGCGACACCGACGAGGCTCCGGACGGTGGCCCTCCATTCGTCAAGCTTCTCCACGGCGGGTGGAAAGTCGAGGAGCAGATGCGTGCGTGCTAGGGCTGATGCTGGCGTGGGCGGCGACGAAACCTGTGTGGACCACGAGGCGCTTCGACTTCTAACCACGTTAGAAGGAGCCCCATCACGGCCCCGCAGCCGTACGCCACCTCCGCCAGCACCTCGGTGCGCATGCTGGCCCTCCTCATCATGTGAAGGGCGCATGGGACTCTTCCCAGGGCGGCGCTGCTCATCCCGCACGACCCGCGAAGAGCGCGCCGTGGGCGCCGGTGTTGGTGTCTTGGAGGTCGCCGCGCTGTAGTCTGGCGGCACGAC
>NC_041383.1:264625113-264663757 GCF_002162155.2 Triticum dicoccoides | reverse complement strand
GACTCCGTCTCTGGAGCCCGCAACGCATGGCTCGTCACCTGGCGTACGAACGTCGTCGCTCACCAGGCCTGGACTGCCAGGGTGATGTCGATACTCACGGGCCGCGCCACGGGTTCTCTCCGCGACTGGCTCGCTACTGGTCCGCACCGGTACTGGCAGTCCGGTCCCGGACGAACCGATCGCCGTGGTCGTCTTCTTCTTAGGAGCCATGGCGATGAAGAACTACTAGGCCAACTACTAGACCAGATTCTCACAATTGTGCTCCCCTACCTGGCACGCCAAAGATGTCGGTGGGAAATGACACCTATGGGATCACGAGGATCCCTTCTGCGGTTGCAGGGCACTAGATTGTGAGAAGAGCAGGATTAGTAACCAGAACAAGGATCGTTTACCCAGATTTGGGCCGCGAGGATGTGTAAAACCCTAGTCCTGCTTTGGTGGATGTATTGAGTGTTCTTGAGCTCCTGAACTAGCTGCGGTGGCTTCGTGGTTCAAAGGAGGGATGCGTAAAACCCTAGTCCTGCTTTGGTGGATGTATTGAGTGTTCTTGAGCTCCTGAACTAGCTGCGGTGGCTGCGTGGTTCAAAAGAGTCGAATCCCCCTCAAGTACGCCATGGGCCTCCTTTTATAATTGAAAGGGTCTGCCACAATGGCACACAGGAGGTGGAAAGGCCTACAGTGCTATGAGCTTATCGCTCATATTACAGGACAAGACGCATTTAATGTGTAGCTTAGGTGTCCTCTTGCTTTATCGGGGACGGGAGGGAGGCCCGTCCTGTCCGTCGCTGCTCCTCCTTGTTTGGACACGCGCCCTGGCCAGCGATGGATGCCGCGCCATGTAGGCAGGCAAGAAACTGAGGTGGCGCGGTGGTGGAGCCTTCACGAAGACCTACATGCCGCCACGCAGGCGTGCACTAAGTTGGCCTGGAGGCTGCATGTTGCCACGCAGGTGCCTGCCCAGCTAGTTGGGCTAGCAGCTGCATGCGAATAGTGGTGGAGACTTGGTTGGTGCAGGCCTGGCAGTGGCCCTGCTGACGCCTTTGGCAAGGGTCTTGCCGGGTGGCCCGGCAAGGGTCTTGCCGTGGCGCGCTGTCGCCCCCGACAAGGATCTTGCCGGCGGTCTTGTGGATTTCCTTGGCAAGAATCTTGCCGAGGATCGTTGCCTTCCAATCCTCGTCTGATCTTGAATATTCTTTGTCTTCACAAAGATCTACATGCCACCATGGAGGTGCCTCCCGAGCCCGGGCCCAACATGGTTGACGGTGTTGGAGACCATGGGTTCGAGGGTGGCTCACTCCGCTGGTGTGGGCGAGCCGCCCCGGCAAGGGTCTTGCCGGTGCTGCTGTGGCTGCCCCGGCAAGGGTCTTGTCGGGGAAACCTGCTTCGTCCATTTGCTCTCTTTGGTCTCGGTCTTTTATGTTGCGCTGATCATCTTGCGGCTTCGACTCCTTCCTTTTGCCCTGCTAAGTGTGGCTTCGGCCTGTGGCTCTGACTGCCCGCGCACAAGTAAGGGGTACAAAAGAGTGCCCCTACTTTAGTACACCGACAATTTCATTGTTCTTGATATAGATTGCAACCCTACATGTCCTATTATTCTTGGTAGACCTTTCCTTAGAATCATTGGTGCAATTATTGACATGAAAGAAGGAAACATTAGATTCCAATTTCCGTTTAGGAATGGAATGGAACACTTTCCTAGGAATAAAATTAAATTTCTTTATGAATCTATTATGATAGCAACTTATGGATTGCATACCAAAGATGGCAATACCTAGATCTATTCTTGTTTCTATGCCTAGCTAGATGCATTAAATGATAGCGCTTGTTGGGAGGCAACCCAATTTTATTTTTATTTTTTGCGTTTTGCTCCTGTTTAGTAATAAATAATTCATCTAGCTTCTGGTTAGATGTGGTTTTAAGTTTTAATTAGTTTTTTTGCCAAGTAGAACCTTTGGGAAAACTTGGGTGAAGTCTTTGCGATCTTGCTGTAAAAAACAGAAACTTTTGCGCTCACGATAATAGCTGTCATTTTTTACTGGAAAGTGATTTTAGGTTGATTCTTTTTCAAGACGATTAATAGACAAATTCCTAACGTCCACCAATTTATTTCAGAATTTTTAGAGTTACATAATTATTCTAAAGTTACAGATTGCTACAGACTGTTCTGTTTTTGACAGATTCTGTTTTTCGTGTGTTGTTTGCTTATTTTGATGAATCTATGAGTAGTATCGGGGGGTATGAACCATAGAGAAGTTGGAATACAGTAGTTTTAACACCAATATAAATAAATAATGAGTTCATTACAGTACCTTAAAGTGGTGGTTTATTTTCTTATACTAACGGAGCTCATGAGATTTTCTGTTGAAGATTTGTGTTGTGAAGTTTTCAAGTTTTTGGGTAAAGATTTGATGGATTTTGGAATAAGGAGTGGCAAGGGACAAAGCTTGGGTATGCCCAAGGCATCCCAAGATAATACAAGGACAACAAAAAGCCTAAGCTTGGGGATGCCCCGGAAGGCATCCCCACTTTCGTCTTCGTCTATCGGTAACTTTACTTGAGGCTATATTTTTATTCACCACATGATAGGTGTTTTGCTTGGAGCGTCTTGTATGATTTGAGTCTTTGCATTTTAGTTTACCACAATCATACTTGCTGTAAACACCTTTTGGGAGAGACATGCATGAATCGGAATTTATTAGAATACTCTATGTGCTTCACTTATATCTTTTGAGCTAGACAAATTTGCTCTAGTACTTCGCGTATATCTTTTTAGAGCACGGCGGTGGTTTTATTTTATAGAAATTATTGATCTCTCATGCTTCACTTATATTATTTTGAGAGTCTTTTATAACAACATGGTAATTTTCTTTGGTTATAAAATTAGTCCTAATATGATGGGCATCCAAGATGGATATAATAAAAACTTTCGTATAAAGTGCATTGAATACTATGAGAAGTTTGATGCTTGATGGTTGTTTTGAAATATGAGGATGGTGATATTAGAGACATGCTAGTAGAGTAGTTGTGAATTTGAGGAATACTTGTATTAAAGTTTGTGATTCCCGTAGCACGCATGTATGGTGAACCGTTATATGATGAAGTTGGAGCATGATTTATTTATTTATTGCCTTCCTTATGTCTGTAGGTCGGGATCGCGTGATGGTTAACTCCTACCAACCCTTCCCCTAGGAGCATGCATGTAGTACTTTGTTTCAATTACTTGTAGAGTTTTGCAATAAGTATGTGAGTTATTTATGATTAATGTTGAGTCCATGGATTATACGCACTCTCACCCTTCCATCATTGCTACCCTCTCTAGTACCGCGCAACATTCGCCGGTACCATACACCCACTATATACCTTCCTCTAAACAGCCACCATACCTACCTATTATGGTATTTCCATAGCCATTCAGAGATATATTGCCATGCAACTTTCCACCCTTTCATTTATTATGACACGCTTCATCATTGTCATATTGCCTTGCATGATTATGTAGCTGACATCGTATTTGTGGCAAAGCCACCATTCATAATTTTTCATACATGTCACTCTTGAGTCATTGCACATCCCGGTACACCGCCGGAGGCCTTCACATAGAGTCATATTTTGTTCTAAGTATTGAGTTGTAATTCTTGAGTTGTAAGTGTGATGATCTTCATTATTAGAGCATTGTCCCAGTGAGGAAAGGATGATGGAGACTATGATTCCCCCACAAGTCGGGTTGAGACTCCAGACTAAATAAAAAAACAAGAGGCCATAAAAAGAGAAAAGGCCCAAATAAAAAAAGAGAAAAGGCCCAGTGAGGGACAATGCTACTATCCTTTTACCACACTTGTGCTTCAAAGTAGCACCATGATCCTCATGATAGAGAGTCTCCTATGTTGTCACTTTCATATACTAGTGGGGAATTTTCATTATAGAACTTGGCTTGTATATTCCAATGATGGGCTTCCTCACAAGTGCCCTAGGTCTTCTTGAGCAAGCAAGTTGGATGCACACCCAATTAGGTTCTTTTGTTGAGCTTTCATAAACTTATAGCTCTAGTGCATCCGTTGCATGGCAATCCCTACTCACTCACATTGATATCTATTGATGGGCATCTCCATAGCCCGTTAATACGCCTAGTTGATGTGAGACTATCTTCTCCTTTTTGTCTTCTCCATGATATGTCTCCAACGTATCTACTTTTCCAAACAATTTTGCCCTTGTTTTGGACTCTAACTTTCATGATTTGAATGAAACTAACCCGGACTGATGCTATTTTCAGCAGAACTGCCATGATGTTGTTTTATGTGTAGAAAGAAAAAGTTCTCGGAATGTCCTGAAAATCCACGGAGGCACTTTTTGGAAAATATAAAAAATACTAGCGAAAGAATCAAGACCAGGGGCCCACACCCTGTCCACAAGGGTGGGGGCGAGCCCCCTCCCCTGGGCGCGCCCCCTGTCTCATGGGCCCCCTAGACCTCCACTGACCTCAACTCCAACTCCATATATTCACGTTCGGGGAGAGAAAAATCAGAGATAAAGTTTCATCGCGTTTGACGATATGGAGCCGCCGCCAAGCCCTAATCTCTCTCGGGAGGGCTGATCTGGAGTCCGTTCGGGGCTTCGGAGAGGGGGATTCGTCGCCGTCGTTATCATCAACCATCCTCCATCACCAATTTCATGATGCTCACCGCCGTGCGTGAGTAATTCAATCATAGGCTTGCTGGACAATGATGGGTTGGATGAGATTTACCATGTAATCAAGTTAGTATTGTTAGGGTTTGATCCCTAGTATCCATTATGTTCTGAGATTGATGTTGCTATGACTTTGCTATGCTTAATGCTTGTCACTAGGGCCCGAGTGCCATGATTTCAGATCTGAACCTATTATGTTTTCATGAATATATGTGTGTTCTTGATCCTATCTTGCAAGTCTATAGTCACCTATTATGTGTTATGATCCGACAACCCCGAAGTGACAATAATCGGGATACTTCTCGGTGATGACCGTAGTTTGAGGAGTTCATGTATTCACTATGTGCTAATGCTTTGTTCCGGTTCTCTATTAAAAGGGGGACTTAATATCCCTTAGTTTCCGCTAGGACCCCGCTGCCACGGGAGGGTAGGACAAAAGATGTCATGCAAGTTCTTTTCCATAAGCATGTATGACTATTTACGGAATACATGCCTACATTACATTGATGAACTGGAGCTAGTTCTGTGTCACCCTACGTTATAGCTATCACATGAGGAATCACATCCGGCATAATTATCCATCACTGATCCATTGCCTACGAGCTTTTCACATCTTGTGCTTCGCTTATTTACTTTTCCATTGCTACTGTTACAACTACTACAAAAACCCAAAAACTATTATCTTTACATTTGCCATCGTTACCTTTATTATCACACTACTTTTCTACTAAATACTTTGCTGCAGATACTAAGTTATCTAGGTGTGGTTGAATTGACAACTCAACTGCTAATACTCAAGAATATTCTTTGGCTCCCCTTGTGTCGAATCAATAAATTTGGGTTGAATACTTTACCCTCGAAAGCTGTTACGATCCCCTACACTTGTGGGTTATCAAGACTAATTTCTGGTGCCGTTGCCGAGGAAGCATAGCTCTATTCTTTGAGTCACTTGGGATTTATATCTATTGATCACTATGAAGAACTTGAAAGACGATAGAACTACGATTTTTCCCTCAACTATGAGGGGAGGTAAGGAACTGCCATCTAGCTCTGCACTAGATTCTCCTTCTGTTTTGAGTAAGCTTGCGACACCTAAACCTGCTACTGCTATGAATTCTGATATGTTGCATGTTATTGATGATGCCACTTCTGCTATGCGAGATACTACTTCGTGCATGATACTACTTGGCCATTAGGTGAATTTCTTGATGAACAACTTGCTAGAGTTAGGGGGAATGAAATTATTGAAGATGTTATTATTGATGATAGTGATGATGAAAATTCTCCCAATGATTATGAATTGCCTGTTGTTCCTGAGGGTTATGTTATGAATGAAGAAGCTGCTAGAGCTATCTTTGCTTGCAATGATAGATATGATCTTAAGAAATTATTAGTTAAATGGAAGGAGCAGTCTCTTAATGCTAGAATGAAACCTGACCCTGCTTTTGCTACTTCACCAATCTGTGTTACTGATAAGGATTATGAATTCTCTATTGATCCTGAAATTATTACTTTAGTAGAATCTGATCTTTTTATGGCCTTGAATCTGAAACTATTGTGGCACATCTTACCAAGTTGAATGATATAGCTACCCTGTTTACTCATGATGATAAATCTTGCTATTTTTATATCCTTAAGATATTTCCGTTCTCATTAAAGGGTGATGCTAAGACTTGGTATAATTCTCTTGCTCCTGGTTGTGTGTGTAGTCCCCAGGATATGATTTATTACTTCTCTGCTAAATATTTCCCTGCTCATAAGAAACAAGCTGCCTTGCGGGAAATATATAATTTTGTGCAAATCAAAGAAGAGAGTCTCCCACAAGCTTGGGGAGGCTTCTCCGATTACTTAATGCTTTTCCTGATCATCCTCTGAAGAAAAATGAAATACTTGATATCTTTTATAATGGACTAACCGATGCTTCCAAGGACTACTTGGATAGTTGTGTTGGTTGTGTTTTCAGGGAAAGAACAATCGATGAAGCTGAATTACTATTGAATAATATGTTGACTAATGAAAATAACTGGACCCTTCCTGAGCCAATTCCTGAGGAAATTCCTGAACCAATTAAGCCAACTACTGAGCCTATTCCTAAACCCACTCCGAAGAAGAGAGGTGTTTTATTTCTCAGTCCTGAAGATATGCAAGAGGCAAAGAAATCAATGAAAGAAAAAGGTATTAAAGCTGGAGATGTTAAGAATTTACCACCTATTAAAGAAATACATGGTCTTAATATACCGTTGTTGAAGAACCACATTGTCTTGATAACCCGACACAGGTAGTAAAGGTAAATTCTCTCTATAGATATGATAAATTCAAAATGCCCTCTACTAAATTTCATAGCCCATGCTTAGATGAATTTGATGACTTTATGGCTAGACAATAAAGTTTTAATGCTTATGTTGGTAGAGAGTTAAAGAATAATGCTTTCGGGATAGGACGCGTGAGCGATAATATGGCTAGAGTTAAAGATGAACTCAAATTCATTAGCAAATATACTTCTATGGTTGCTACTCAAGCTGAGCAAGTACTCAAAGCTCAAAATGATTTGCTTGATGAATTAAATAATAAAAATGACTTTGTTGTTAGAGTGGCTACTAGAACTGGTAGAATGACTCAGGAACCTTTGTATCCTGAAGGCCACCCTAAGAGAATCGAGCAAGATTCTCAGAGAAATAATTTAGAGGCACCTAGTTCTTCTAAAAAGAAGAAGAAGAAAAACGATAGGACTTTGCATGCTTCTAGTGAACCTACTGTAGACACACCTGCGAATCCCAATGATATTTCTATTTCTGATGCTGAAACACAATCAGGTGATGAACATGAACCTAGTGATAATGTTAATGATAATGTTCATGTTGATGCTCAACCTAGCAAAAACAATGAAGTAGAGATTGAACCTACTGTTGATCTTGATAACCCACAATCAAAGAATCAATGTTATGATTAGAGAGATTTTGTTGCTAGGAAGCAAGGTAGAGAAAGAGAACCATGGGTTCAGAAACCCATGCACTTTCCTCCTAAACCATCCAAGACAAAGGATGATGAGGATTTTGAGCGCTTTGCCAAAATGATTAGACCTATTTTCTTACGTATGCGCTTAACTGATATGCTCAAAGTAAACCCTTATGCTAAGTATATGAAGGATATCATCACAAATAAAAGAAAGATACCGGAAGCTGAAATTTCCACCATGCTTGCTAATTACACTTTTAAGGGTGGAATACCAAAGAAACTTGGAGATTCGTGGGTACCAACTATACCATGCTCCATTAAAAGAAATTATGTTAGAACTGCTTTATGTGATCTTGGAGCCGCTGTTAGTGTTATGCCTCTCTCTTTATATCGTAGACTCGAATTGAATAAGTTGACATCTGGTGAAATATCTTTGCAAATGGCCGATAAATCAACTGCTATACCTGTCGGTATTTGTGAGGATGTGCCTGTTGTGGTTGCAAATGTCACTATCTTAACGAACTTTGTTATTCTTGATATCCCCGAGGACGATAGTATGTCGATTATCCTTGGTAGACCCTTTTTGAATACTACAGGGGCTGTTATTGATTGCAACAAAGGCAATGTCACTTTTCATGTTAATGGTAATGAGCACACAGTACACTTTCTGAGGAAACAATCTCAAGTTCATAGCATCAATTCTATTGGAAAAGTTCCCACCATTATTATTGGAGGTTTTGAATTTCCTCTCCCTACTGTCAAGAAAAAGTATGATATTCTTATTGTTGGGGATTTTCATATCCCCGTTGAGGTAACTTAGTGTTATTCGAAATTTCTCCGGTTCCGTGTTATTCAGAATGAGTTTGTTAACAAGACTTGATCAACCTTGTTAGTGGATTCATTTTGATGATCACGATATGGATGAAACTAGAAGGTACAACCTTCTGTACCCTCTTTTTACTTTCTGTTATTTAGAATAAATAAAGCAAAAATAGTATTATCCATCTGTTTTCTGAATTATCCATGCATTAAAAAATATCCCGAAAATAAAAGTGCTCCAAATGCCCTGCAAATTTAGTATGATTTTTTATGGAATATTTGAGGATTTTAGGCACTGAAATCACTGCAGGAGGGGCAAGCACCAGGCCATGAGAGTGGAGGGTGCGCCCACCTACCCTAGGTGCGCCCCCTGTCTTGTGGGCCCTTGGTGGCCCCCTCCACTTATGCCAGCACCCACACACTCCATATTCTACCCAAAAAAATCCCCATCCAGCTCAAGCACGAGTTCTAGCTCATTTTGCTGCGATTTTCAATCTCCTTGCTCAAAGCTCCATTCACAAAACTGCTTTGGGAGATTGTTGCTTGGTATGTGACTCCTCCATTGGTCCAATTAGTTTTTGTTCTAGTTCTTTATTCATTGCAAATTTTTGCTGCATAGGTGACCATGTTCTTGAGCTTGCATGTTGAATTTATGAGGTCCCAAGAAATTCCAATGCATGATATAGGCTCTAGGCACTTGTAGGAGTAGTTGCTACCAATCTTGTTTAGTTTTATTCATTTTTATTTTGAAGTTACTAAAATTTCAGAAATATTTCAGAAAAAGAATTATGCTTAGAAGAATGTACCAAGGTGGTTCCTTGGTGAAGAAAGGGCCCAGGATTGCTATACGTGAGCAAGATGTTGAATTGCCGAGGGACGCGGATGTACGAGCTTGCAAAAGGAAGATATGCTGTCACCAGGGAGGAAGCAGTTGAACACGAGGGGAGAGCAGAGGCAGCTCGCCAACACGCTGTAGCTCAGGAGGCGATTGCCGCTGCATCTCAGTACGACCCCAGTTACAACTACGGATATCAGCCAGGCGGTCCTTGGAACTAGACCAACTTAGGCCAAAATCCTAATCTTGGGGGAGTACGTATCTCTCACCGACTTTACATTCATGTTCACACACTAGTCGTCGGTGCTCATACTCTTTCATTGTATTATCCATGCTAGTTTAAATTTCTTTTTCTATCTTTCTTCTTGTGTGTTTGATAAACCTTAAGAAAAACCAAAAAAAATAGTTAGTTTAATTTCCATGCTTGTAGTAGAAATTAAAATGAAAACCCAAAAAGATTTCTAGTTCTTCTTCTTACTTGTTGGGAGCTTTCCCGTGTAAATAGTTTTCTTTTCTTTTCTTTTCTTTGGGGGTCGAGAAGACCATATTGAAAATGTTTAGTGGCTCTCACATGCATGATTGTGTATTTAACTTAGAGCCCATATTACCTGTCTTCTCTCTTGAGTTGAATGCTTGCAGATTCCAGCTTAGTCCAATGCACATGCACTATTTTTATTATACACATCGTTCGGTCGTGCAAGTGAAAGGCAATAATGACGATATATGATGGACTTATTGAGATGAGAAAAGCTGGTATGAACTCGACCTCTCTTGTTTTTGTAAATATGATGAGTTCATCATTTCTGAGTCAGCCTATTATGAGGTAAACATATTTGCAATGACATTTAGAGATTATAGTTGCTTGTGCCATGCTTGATTAGCTATGAGTTATAATAGTTTACCTTGCATGCCAACATGCTGTTAGAATGATTATGATGTGGTATGATGGGATGGTATCCTCCTTTGAATGTACTGAGTGACTCAACTTGGCACATGTTCATGCATGTAGTTGAAACAAATCAACATAGCCTTTATGATATTTATGTTCATGGTAGATTATATCCTACTCATGCTTGCACCCGGTGTAAATTAATTTTAATGCATGTTTATGACTGTTGTCGCTCTCTTAGTTGGTCGCTTCCCAGTCTTTTGCTAGCCTTCACCTGTACTAAGCGGGAATACTTCTTGTGCATCCAATCTCCATAAACCCCAAAGTTGTTCCATATGAGTCCACTATACCTGCCTATATGCGGTATTTACTTGCCGTTCCAAGTAAATTTGTATGTGCCAAACTCCAAACCTTCAAATGAAATTCTGTTTGGTATGCTCGAGCGGCTCATGTTACAACTAGGGCTGGCTATATCTTCCATGCTAGGTGGGTTATTCTCAAGAGGAGTGGACTCTGCTCCTCATTCACGAGAAAGGGCCGGTAACCGGGATGCCCAGTCCCATGATCCAAAAAGATCAAAGCAAATCAAAATAATTAAACAAAACTCCCCCAGGGCTGTTGTTAGTTGGAGGCACTCGTTGTTTCGAGCAAGCCATGGATTGATGCTTGTTGGTGGTTGGGGGAGTATAAACCTTTACCATTCTGTTTGGGAACTGCCTATAATGCATGTAGTATGGAAGATACAGCCATCTCGTAGTTGTTGCATTGACAGCAAAAGTATGCCGCTCAAAATGTTATTCAATCTCTTTTTTAAAATCGAGCTCTGGCACCTCCACAAATCTCTGCTTCCCTCTACGAAGGGTCTATCTATTTACTTTTATGTTGAGTCATCACCCTTCTTATTAAAAAGCACCCGCTGGAGAGCACACTGTCATTTGCATTCATTATTATTGGTTTATATTGGGTATGACTTGACTGGATCTCTTTTACCATGAATTACAATGTTTAGTCAGTCCTTGATCTTTAAAGGTGCTCTGCATTTATGTTTTGTGGTCTTAGAAAGGGCTAGCGAGATACCATTTTGTTATATCATGTTATGATTGTTTTGAGAAAGTGTTGTCATCCGAGTTTTATTATTATGGCTCGCTAGCTGATTATGCTATTGATATGAGTAATTGTGAGACCTAAGTGTTATTGTGAGTATGGTTAGTTCATAATATTTGCTGAAACTTGAATGCTGGCTTTTCATGTTTACAACAACAAGAGCAAACAGAGTTTGTAAAAGTTTTTCTTTATCACTTTCATTTTATCAACTGAATTGCTTGAGGACAACCAAAGGTTTAAGCTTGGGGGAGTTGATACGTCTCCAACGTATCTACTTTTCCAAACACTTTTGACCTTGTTTTGGACTCTAACTTGCATGATTTGAATGAAACTAACCCGGAATGACGCTGTTTTCAGCAGAACTGCCATGATGTTGTTTTATGTGTAGAAAGCAAAAGTTCTCGGAACGTCCTAAAAATCCACGGAGGCACTTTTTGGAAAATATAAAAAATACTGGCGAAAGAATCAAGACCAGGGGGCCCACACCCTGTCCACGAGGGTGGGGGGCGCGCCCCCTCCCCCTCTGCGCGCCCCCTATCTCGTGGGCCCCCTGGACCTCCACCGACCTCAACTCCAGCTCCATATATTCACGTTCGGGGAGAAAAAAATCAGAGAGAAAGTTCCATCGCGTTTTACGATACGGAGCCACCGCCAAGCCCTAATCTCTCTCGGGAGGGCTGATCTGGAGTCCGTTCGGGGCTCCAGAGAGGGGGGTTCGTCGCCGTCGTCATCATCAACCATCCTCCATCACCAATTTCATGATGCTCACCACCGTGTGTGAGTAATTCCATCGTAGGCTTGTTGGACGGTGATGGGTTGGATGAGATTTACCGTGTAATCAAGTTAGTTTTGTTAGGGTTTGATCCCTAGTATCCATTATGTTCTGAGATTGATGTTGCTATGACTTTGCTATGCTTAATGCTTGTCGCTAGGGCCCGAGTGCCATGATTTCAGATCTGAACCTATTATGTTTTCATGAATATATGTGTGTTCTTGATCCTATCTTGCAAGTCTATAGTCACCTATTATGTGTTGTGATCGGACAACCCTGAAGTGACAATAATTGGGATACTTCTCGGCGATGACCGTAGTTTGAGGAGTTCATGTATTCACTATGCGCTAATGCTTTGTTCCGGTTCTCTATTAAAAGGAGGCCTTAATATCCCTTAGTTTCCGCTAGGACCCCGCTACCACGGGAGGGTAGGACAAAAGATGTCATGCAAGTTCTTTTCCATAAGCACATATGACTATTTACGGAATACATGCCTACATTACATTGACGAACTAGAGGTAGTTCTGTGTCACCCTACGTTATAGCTATTACATGAGGAATTGCATCCGACATAATTATCCACCACTGATCCATTGCCTACGAGCTTTTCACAACTTGTGCTTCGCTTATTTACTTTTCTGTTGCTACTGTTACAACTACTACAAAAACCCAAAAAACTATTATCTTTACTTTTGCCACCATTACCTTTATTATCACACTACTTTGCTACTAAATACTTTGCTGCAGATACTAAGTTATCTAGGTGTGGTTGAATTGAAAACTCAACTGCTAATACTCAAGAATATTCTTTGGCTCCCCTTGTGTCGAATCAATAAATTTGGGTTGAATACTTTACCCTCGAAAGCTGTTGCGACCCCCTACACTTGTGGGTTAATACTCCACAACCACCATTCTATTCCACCTATAGTTTTATGTCCATGGCTCACGCTCATGTATTGCGTGAAGATTGAAAAAAGTTTGAAAATACTAAAGTATGAAACAGTTGCTTGGCTAAAACCAGGGTTGTGCATGATTAAATACTTTGTGTGATGAAGATAGAGCATAGCCAGACTATATGATTTTATAGGGATAACTTTCTTTGGCCATGTTATTTTGAGAAGACATGATTAATTTGTTAGTATGCTTGAAGTATTATTATTTTATGTCAATATTAAACTTTTGTGTTGAATCTTTCAGATCTGAACATTCATGCCACAATAAAGAAAATTACATTGATAGATATGCTAGGTAGAATTCCACATCAAAAATTCTGTTTTTATCATTTATCTACTCGAGGACGAGCAGGAATTAAGATTGGGGATGCTTGATACGTCTCCAACGTATCTATAATTTTTTATTGTTCCATGCTATTATATTATCTGTTTTGGATGTTTAATGGGCTTTAATATGCTCTTTTATATTATTTTTGGGACTAACCTATTAACTGGAGGCCTAGTGCCAGTTTCTGTTGTTTGCCTATTTTAGAGTTTTGCAGAAAAGAAATATCAAACGGAGTCCAAATGGAACGAAACCTTTGCGAGGATCTTCCTTGGACCAAAAGCAATCCAAAAGACTTGGAGTTGAAGTCTAGGACTCTACAAGGAGGCCACGAGGCAGGAGGGCACGCCCCCACCCTTGTGGTCCCTTGCAGCTCCACCTACATACTTCTTTCGCCTATATATACTCTTATACCCTAGAAACATCAAGGGGAGCCACGAAACCACTTTTCCACGGCCGCAACCTTCTGTACCCATGAGATCCCATCTTGGGGCCTTTTCCGGCGATCTGCCGAGGGGGAATCAATCACGGAGGGCTTCTACATCAACACCATTGCCTCTCCGATGAAGCGTGAGTAGTTTACCACAGACCTTCGGGTCCATAGTTATTAGCTAGATGGCTTCTTCTCTCTCTTTGATTCTCAATACAAAGTTCTCCTCGATGTTCTTGGAGATCTATTCGATGTAGTATTCTTTTGCGGTGTGTTTGCCGAGATCCGATGGATTGTGGATTTATGAACTTGATTATCTATGAATATTATTTGGTTCTTCTCTGAATTCTTATATGCATGATTTGATATCTGTGCAAGTCTCTTCGAATTATCGGTTTATAGATTGATCTTTCTTGCAATGGGAGAAGTGCTTAGCTTTGGGTTCAATATTGTGGTGTCCTTTCCCAGTGACAGTAGGGGCAGAAAAGCACGTATTGTATTGTTGCCATCGAGGATAAAAAGATGGGGTTTATATCATATTGCTTGAGTTTATTCCTCTACATCATGTCATCTTGCTTAATGCATTACTATGTTATTATGAACTTAATACTCTAGATGCATGTTGGCTAGCGGTCGATGTGTGGACTAATAGTAGTAGATGCAGAATTGTTTCGGTCTACTTGACACGGGGTGATGCCTATGTTCATGATCATTGCATTAGATGTCTTCATAATTATGCACTTTTCTATCAATTGCTTGGCAGTAATTTGTTCACCCACCATAATACATGCTATCTTGAGAGAAGCCACTAGTGAAACCTATGGCCCGCGTGTCTCTTTTCTATTGTATTACATCTCTTTTATTTACATTGCTTCTCATTTACTATTTTGCAATCTTTACTTTCCAATCTACACAACAAAAATACCAAAAATATTTACTTTATTATCTTTATTAGATCTCACTTTTGCGACTGACCGTGAAGGGATTGATAACCCCTTTATCACATTGGTGGCAAGGTTCTTGATTGTTTGTGCAGGTACTAGGTGACTTGTGTGTTGTCTCCTACTGGATTGATACCTTGGTTCTCAAAACTGAGGGAAATACTTATGCTACTTCGTTGCATCACCCTTTCCTCTTCAAGGGAAAACCGACGCATGCTCAAGAGGTAGCAGGACCCCAAGTAGGATTCGGCCTACTTGGGCACCTCCTGGCAGCCTCCCCTCTCCCTCCCACCTATATATATGTGAGGGGAGCCCTATCACACCCCAAACAATTTCCTAGCCGTGTGCGGCTCCCCCCTTCACCGTTTACACCCCCAGTCATATTTTCGTAGTGCTTAGGTGAAGTCCTGGAGAGACCACTTCACCATCACCGTCACCACGCCGTCATGCTGATAGAAATCATCTACTACCTCGACGTCTTGCTGGATCAAGAAGGCGAGGGACGTCACTGAGCTGAACGTGTGCCGAACACGGAGGTGTCGTGCATTTGGTACTTGATCGGTTAACGCGCAAAGAAGTTCGACTGCATCAACCGCGTTGTGAAATGCTTCCGCTTATGGTCTACGAGGATACGTAGACACACTCTCCCCCTCATTGCCATGCATCTCCATGGATAGATCATTGCGTGTGCATAATTTTTTTTTGTTTTCCATGTAACAATTCCCAACATCTTGAGGGCACACGGGAATTTCATCTAGTCACTTTCATCATGTTGGTTTGATTTGCGTTTGCTACTTTGATAATTTGATATGTGGTTGGACCGGTGCTTGGGAGCTATTCTTACTTGAAAAAACCTCGCACTTATGATTAATCCCCTCGCAAGCATCCACAACTACGAGAAAAGTATTAAGATAAAATCTGACCATGGCATTAAACATTTGGATCCAAATCGGTCCCTTACGAAGTAGCGCATAAACTAGGGTTTAGGCTTCTGTCACTCTAGCAACCCATCATCTAATAACTACTCCACAATGCATTCCCTTAGGCCCAAAGATGGTGATTGCCATGTAGTCGACATTCACTTGACATCACTAAGGGAATCACAACATACATATCATCAAAATATCGAACACATATCAAGTTCTCATGATTACTTGCAACATGATTTCTCCCGTGACCTCAAGAACAAAAGTACCTACTCACAAATTATAATCATGCACAAGATCAGAGGGGCGTTAAATAGCATAATGGATCAGAACATATAATCTTCCAATAAATAAACCATATAGTAATCAACTACAAGATGTAATCAACACTACTAGTCACCCACAGGTACCAATCTGAGGTTATGGTACAAAGATTGAACACAAGAGATGAACTAGGGTCTTATAGGAGATGATGTTGTTGAAGATGTTGATGGAGATTAGCCTCCCAAAGATGTGAAGGTTGTTGGTGATGATGATGGCTTTGATTTCCCCCTCCGGGAGGAAAGTTCCGCGGGGGAATCGCTCCGCCGGAGGGAAAAAGTGCTCCTGCCCAAGTTTCGCCTCGAGATGGCGGCGCTCCGTCCCGAATGTCCTCTCCTAATTTTTTCGAGGTCAAAATGACCTATATACCATAAGATGGGCACCGGAGGTGGGCCGGGCTGGCCACAACCCACCAGGGCGTGCCCTGGTGTCTTGTGGTCACCAAGTGGCCCTCTCCGGTAGTTATTTGCTCCAATATTTTTAATATATTCCAAAATAATTCTCCGTAAATTTTAAGCTCATTTGGAGATGTGCAGAATTGGTGCCCTGACGTAGCTTTTTCAGGTCCAGAATTCCAGCTGCCGGTATTCTCCCTCTTTGTGTAAACCTTGCATATTATGAGAGAAAAGGCATTAGAATTACTCCATAAAGCATTATTATGCATAAAAAGATTATAAATAACAGTAGAAAAACATGATCCAAAATGGACGTGTCATCAACATCTGTCGGTTTACCCGTGCAGCTTACTCACCGATCTCCATACCTTAGCCGCCCTGAGTTTCTTAGATGACGACTGTCAAATGCCTCCTTTCCCACAGATCCCCATCCCATCCCCCACTCCAGAGCATCGCATCTAAGCCTGGCTACGCTTCCCATGGAGCTTGAGGAGCGACTTCCCAAAAGAGGTGTATCGCGGCCTCTTCGCCCGACGTCGCCGTGGTGGCCGCCGAGGAAGCCGACGACCATTATTGGTCGTAGGCTTTCAATCAGTAGACTAGAGTATGTGGGTATGTCGCGGACACCGGCTAAGACATCAAGGTCTTTGACAGTGATGGCCTGACATGGGTTATGTCACAAGTTAAGTGGCCCACCCCCAACCCCTTCGGTTCAACCGCCGTCGATCTCATCCATGGCCCCGCCGCTGATCTCCTATGGCTCGCTGCCAAGAATTTGCCAATTCCACATCGCCATCAAGCCCCTTTTGTCATTTCTGAAGGATACGTTCTGCGACACTCCCTTGGGATCCATAGTTGCCAAGTTAGACCTGATCGACGGCGACCACGAGGAGGGCACCCTCTCCGGCTCTTCCAAGAGGAAAGAGCCCATCTGCGACATTAGGGAGGGCACCCTACAGTCGTCCTCTTCCAAGGGGAAGGAGCCCATCTGCGACAACATGGAGCACACCCAGGGTCCGTGGTCTTCCCACGGGAACGAGCCCATCTGTGACATGTGAGGAAACCCATGGTTTGTTTTGTCGTGCCTCTTCACAGAGGGGAACCCATTATTTGTTTTGTCGAGCCCCTTTTGTAGTGTAGTGAGAATATATCCAGTTTTAATTGCTATATTTGGTTGTTTGTAGTATGCCTTGTTTATTTCAGTTGTTCACAATGTGTTGCTCTATATGTGCAACTATTTACTATGCAGTACATTTTCATCAATACCTGTTTTAAATATACCGATAGGAATGCATATATTTGCTTGTTGTTAAGCCTGTTACAACTAGCATATGCCTCTTTTAAAGTTTTTTTGGTTGATCAGTTGTTTGTAGTTAGCATATGTCCAGTTTCAAATGTTATATTTGGTTGTTCGTAGTATGCCTTGTTTATTCTAGTTATTCACAACGTGATGTTCTATATGTGCAAGTATGAACTGTGCAATTCAATTTCATCAATACCAGTTTCAACAATACAACTATGAATGACTACATTTAGTTGTTGTTAAGCATGTTATAGTTAACACATCTTTCCATTTTTATTTAACAATAACCAGTGTACTTAGACTGGCACAATACCAGTTTGAATTAGTATATTTGCTTGTTGTTAAATGTTAGGCCTGTTATAGTTAACACACCTTTCCACTTCTTGTTTTGCCTAACTAGCGTGCTTAAACCTGCACACTGAAGCTATCATTTGGAGATAATTTTGTCTGCCATGAATATACTTGGTTGATGTTTAGCCTGCTGTGCTTAACATGCCTCTCGATGTACTTACACAGGACAATTTTGGGAACGACTGTTGTTTTCCATCAAGGTTAGTTTCATCTCATGGCTTACATATACTCACTGTTCAAGATATCGGTAGCTGGTACCATATAGGCTGAGGGCTGATAAGGGACTAATCGATGAATTGACTTTTAATGGAATATATTTGTAACCCATTTATCGATAGGTTAACTAGGGTCATATATAATATATCTGAGGCTATATAGAAACATGCACTATACTAAATGTCTAAATATGCAACCCTAGGCTACATAGCAACAAGGAAGAGTGTCGTCTTAATGTTCTGATGATGTCTTAATATACGTACAAGAGCAGCAGCAGCAGCAGCAACAACAACAAGAACAATAATAACATAATAGTAGTTAATCAGCCGATAATTTGTAAAAATGGAATAAACTCCCTCCAGCCCATAATATAATATGTTAATTCATCCAATATGTGAGTATATTGGATACTATAAGATATTATATAATGGGACAGAGGGAGTGTTGTACTACGTCATTGTGCAATTGTTGTTTAGCTTCGAATATTAACTTGGTGCTTTTAGGTACATATGTCATTGGTAATGATTCACGCTTTGACCCTTTTTGCGTATGAGGCAATGAGATATTGATGAACCAGCATCAAGTGAGAAACCTGATAAAGATTGTTAGTAAAATGGGTCAAAATATGGAAATTAAACTATATGTTTACACTTTATCCAAGACAACCTCGAACTGCAGGATGGTAAGTAAGAACTCTACAGCCTTCTTTTTACTGCCCATAATGAGATGTGTTAGATGACAATGTCTGAATCTTTTTCCTTTGCAGTGGTTCCCAAAGCAGTTTACTCAAGATTACCTCTCAAACTACATGATTGGTGGGCATGCAAAGGTTAAAGTATTTCTACCAGAACACGATGATTATCTAGATGTGTTCATGAAGACAGTGAAGGATGGGCGGTCGGCCATCGCAAGGGGTTGGACTAGAGTCGTGCGTGCCTTCTGCATGGAGGAGGGAACAATATGGACATTCCGCTTCACCTTGTTCAACAACCAGAATGTATTTCACCACTTTCTTTACCGTCTTTAATAGTACAAGTATACAACTATGGTTCATAATTCTTTATTTGGTGCTTATGTAATTCTTGAACATATATACCTGTGAATCGAATAACGCATTGGTTGTTTGAATCTGATGGATATGAATAAAGCTATAGCATACTTTCAAATCAAATTTGGTACAATTTTAAATATCAGCAATTAAATTAGGGTGAAATTACGCTCTGCAGGTTGTTGCGGCGCACACGGTCGGTAGAATACAAATGTGTGTGAGATACACCATAATCCGACATGGTTCACAAAGAGGAAACATGTGCGAGCATGCACATAGTTGCCATTTGCAAAGCGTGTGTGATGTCAAACAATACCACAAACGGTGCGAGCAAACTAAATGTTTGTGATAGTTGCCTTATCGTACACGATTTACAATCATGAACTATTTCTGATTTAGTACGCATCGTAACTGTTGCACTAAAGAATAGCGTGTGCGATAGTTATCATGTACGACACTACTAATACGGTCTGGTGTTTCGTAATCCTATCTGACACTTATACGATGATTAGCTAATCTTCCTAATTAGTTATCTCATACGGCTCAGGAAAAGTGAATGTGTGTGATTGTCTGCTTATCATACACGTTCTATAATCATGAACTATTTCTGATGGTCCACGCATCGTAAACATAGCACCACAGAGTAGTGTCTGCAATTGTAGTGCCAGCACACACTAGTAGCAAGGATGGAGTGTTTGGGATATTAGATATATCCCAAACAGTTGTGTGAAGAATCACGTTTGGGATAGGTGCGGGCATCGCATATGCTTTGTTCTGGAAAACGTATGCATTCCTACTCCCTATCCCTGGCGGTTTTTGGGTCGTGTGGGAAGGACCCCTATTGCCCACACTCACTAGGCGACGGTTAAAAATGTCGTCGCCGAAAGGGGTTAAAAACCGTTTGTATGGCAGCTCGCTGTACCAGTGGCCCTTCTTGTGAATACCACTATGTTTCTCACTGCTTGGGGGCAACTCAAGGTTGCAAACATCAAAATTTTGGTTAACACTACGATTGTGGTCATTTTTGTCTTGAGGTAGCTTAGGATGGGAGGAATGTTCTTGGCTTGGGCAGCATCCACCAAATAACAAGCCTTTCCATATGGTTGCTAATGGCTGAAGGTCAAAAACTTTATCCCATCTATCAAGGTGGGTTTGGAGTTCATCATTGGTCAACAAGGTAAGGAGAATGCCTTCCATGCTTATCAGGAGCTTTTGGGGAATTTTCCTATTCAACATTATTCCTTGGATTTGTAATTTCTTGGCATTAAGTGTACTGGCCTTGAGGATCAAGTGTTACTCTTTCGAAAGAAGAAGTCTATAATGTTGCTAGGGAGTTACCTAATAATCAAGCCCCAAGATATGATGACTTCATTGGATTGTATTATTACGAAGGATGGATCATCACTACGGGTGACATCATGGCACCTATCCATCAATTATATGATGGCAGATTTGTTAAACTTAATCAAACCATAATCACCTTGCACTGGTACAGCGAGGTGCTATACAAACGACTTTTAACCCCTTTCCGCGACGGCGTTTGGAACCGTCGCCAAGTGAGTGTGGGCGATAGGGGGGTCCTTCCCACATGACCCAGAAACCATCGGGGATAGGGAGCCAAGATGCATATATAGTACTCCTACTCGTTTGTGCTCGCATTGCCATCGCACTCAGTATTCCATGGTGCTACGTTTAAGATGCGCGGCCATCACAAATGGTTCACTACTATAGAACGTGTATGATAAGTAGACAATCACACACATTCGCTTTTGCCAAACCGTATGCGATAACTAATTAAGAAGATTAGCTAATCGTCGTACAAGTGTCGGACAGGATTATGAAACATCGGATTGCCGTAACATTGTCGTACATGACAACTATCGCACACGCTATTCTGTGGTGCAATATTTACGATGCATACTTCATCACAAACAATTGATGTTTGCATATCGTGTATGATAAGGTAACTATCACAAACGTTTAGTTTGCCTGCACCGTTTGTGATATTGTCTGACATCGCACACGCTTTGCAAACGGCAACTGTGTTCATGCTTGCACACATTTCCTCTCTGTGAACCATGTCGGATTATGGTGTATATCGCAAATGTTTGTGTTTTGCCAACCATGTGTGTCATAACGACCTCGAGAGCATAATTTCACCATAATTTAATTGTTGTTGTTTCAAATTGTACCGGATTTGAATTTGAATGTATGCTATAGCTTTACTCATATCCATCAGGTTCAAACAACCAATTCATTATTCGATTCATAGGTACATATGTTCAAGAATTACATAAGAACCAAATGAAGAATGATGAACCACAGTTGTATACTTGTACTATTAAAGACGGTAAAGAAAGAGGTGAAATACATTCTGGTTGCTGAACAAGGTGATGCGGAATGCCCATATTGTGCCCTCCTCCATGCAGAAGGCCGGCACGACTCTAGTCCTACCCTTTGTGATGGCCTACCGCCCAGCCTTCACGATCTTCATGAAAACATCTAGATAATCATCGTGTTCTGGTAGACATACTTTTACCTTTGCATGCCCACTAATCATGTAGTTTGAGAGGTAATCTTGAGTAAACTTCTTTGGGAACCACTACGATGGAAAAATATTTGGACATTGTCATCTAACACAACTCATTATGGGCAGTAAAAAGAAGGCTGCAGAGTTCTTACTTACCATCCTGCAGTTAGTTGTTGTTTTGGATAAAGTGTAAACAAAAAGTTTAATTGCCATCTTTTGACCCATTTTACAAACAATCTTTATCAGCTTCCTCACTTGATGTTGGTTCATTGATATCTCATTGCCCCATACGCAGAAAGGGTCGAAGCGCTGATCTTTACCAATGACATATGTACCTAAAAGCACCAAGTTAGTATTAGAAGCTAAACAACAATTGCACAATGATGTAGTACGACACTCTTTTATAATATCTTATAACATCCTATATACTCACATATTAGATGAATTAACATCTTATATATATTATGGGCTAGAAGGTGTTTATTGCATTCTTACAAATTATCGGCTGATTAACTGTTGTTGTCTTGGGTTAGAGTTAGTTTGAGCTAGTTCGGGATCAAATAGCCCTAAAGTATATCCAAACATGAGGGCTAGTTTGAGATAGTTACATCTAACCCACCCAAAAAAACTGTCCAACCCAAGAGGTGCGAATTGGAGCTAGTTCTCCTAGTGCATTTATCGTCAATCTAACCTTGTTCTCTAAACACCTCTTTGGATGGAGTTAGTTCAGGGTTAGTCATGAGCTAGAAACTAACTCTAACCTCTAGCTAAGTTGAGTATCCAAACAGGGTTGTGTTGTTGTTGTTGTTGCTGCTGCTCTTCTACGTATATCTAGACATCATTAGAACATTAAGGTAACACTCTTCCTTGTTGCTTTGTAGCCTAGGATTGCATATTTAGACATTAAGTACATTGCATGTTGCTATGTATCCTGAGGTATATTACATATGGCCCTAGTTAACCTAATGATAAATGGGTTACAAATATATTTAGATAAAATTCCTATTCACCGATTAGTCCCTTATCAGCCCCCGACCTATATGCATGGTACTAGCTACCGATATCCTGAATAGTGAGTATATATAAGCCATGGGATGAAACTAACCTCGATGGAAAACAGCAGTCGTTCCCAAAATTGTCCTGTGTAGGTACATCGAGAGGCATGTAAATAACAATAGGCTAAACATCAACCAAATATATCCATGATAGACAAAATAATCTCCAAAAGATAGCTTCGGTGTGCAGGTTTAAGCACACTAGTAAAGCAAAACAAGTGGAAAGGTGTGTTAACTACAACATGCCTAACATTTAACAACAAGCAAACATAGGCATTCAAACTAGTATTGTGCCGGTATAAGTACACTGGTTATTGTTAAGTAAAAATGGAAAGGCGTGTTAACTACAAGATGCAACAACCAAATGTAGTCATTCATAGTGGTATTGTTGAAACTGGTATTGATGAAATTGAACTGCACAGTTCATACTTACACATATAGAACATCCCGTTGTGAATAACTGGAATAAACAAGGCATACTAAGAACAACCAAAGATAGCATTTGAAACTTGACATATGCTGACTACAAACAACCAAACAATAAAAAAACTTTAAAAGAGTCATATGCTAGCTATAACAGGCTCAACAGCAAGCAAATATATGCATTCCTATCGGTATTTTTAAAACTGGATTGATGAAATGTACTACACAGTAAATAATTGCACATATAGAGCATCACATTGTGAACAACTAAAATAAACAAGCCATATTGCAAACAACCAAATATAGCAACTAAAACTGGACATATTCTCACTACACTACAAAAGGGACTCAACAAAAGAAATCATGGGTTCCCCCCTGTGAAGAGGCACGGCAAAACAAATCATGGACTTCCTCACTTGTCACAGATGGGCTCGCTCACGTGGGAAGAGCACGGACCCTGGATGTGCTCCATGTTATTGCAGATGGGGTCCTTCCCCTTGGAAGAGCATGGCTGTAGGGTGCCCTCCCTGATGTCACAGACGGGCTCTTTCCCCTTGGAAGAGCAGATGGGCTCTTTCCCCCTGGAAGAGCCGTAGAGGGTGCCCTCCTCGTGATCGCCATCGATGAGGTCTGACTTGGAAGCTGTGGATCCCAAGCCACCGTTGCAGAATGTGCCCTTCAAAAATGACAAAAAGGGATCGATGGTGATGTAGGATGGCAATTTCTTGACAACGAGCAAGAGGAGATCAGTGGCGGGGCCATGGATGAGGTCGACAATCCGAGGGGTTTGGGTAGGCCACTTAACCTGTGACATAGCCCGCCTCAGGTTGTTGCTGTCGACGACCTCAATGTTGTAGCCGGCGTCCGCGACATAGCCGCATACTCTAGCCCGTTGATTGAGTGCCTGCGACCAATAATGATTGTTAGCTTCCTCGGTGACATCGGGCAAAGGGACCGCGATACACCTCTTTTGGGCCAGTCACTCCTCTAGCTCCACGGGAAGCGTAGCCTGGCTTAGGTTGCGACGCTCTCGAGTGGGGGATGGATATCTGTGGGAAAGGGGGCATTTGGCAGGCGTCATCTAAGAAACTCAGGTGGCCTGGGTATGGAGATCGATGGGTAAGATGCACGGGCAAACCGGAAGATGTTGACAATGGAGGCCTTGCGACAGCGGCGGCGACCTTGCTAGGGTTTCGAGTGAGGGATGGTGTGTGTATGTGTGTGTGTGCACGCGCCCAAGGAGGTTTGTGTGTGTGTGTGTGTGTGTGTGGAGGGGATATTTGAGGAAATGACGCGGCTACTAATAATTTTACTACGCAGGAGTGAAATGCCGGGGCTATTAAAAATTTGGATGATAGTGCACCACACACGGTCCGGAGATAACAACCGTGTGTTATGAAACAGAAAAACCCTCGAGGCGGGTAGATACTTTCGAGGGATGCAGGCGGGATTGGGAACAAGAAGCATCACACACGGTCGAAACATAATAACCGTGTGTTATCAAGCTGAAAAATGTTGCAGGCGGGTAGATATTTTTGAGAGAGGAAGCCTCGTGGAGCCCAATGTACTATGCGGATGTGCGGGACAGGGGCACCGACATGGCACCACATAGGGGCACCGTGTCTATTGCGTCATCTGACTTGTCTAGTGTTCACAAATTTGGCGAAAAATGATGCGGGAGAGGGTTAGAACACGAACACACTTGCATGTGGACCAAATATATGTATGTAAAGGGTGGTTTGATGTTCAAATACCAAATGCAACTTCAATGTGTCACCTATCTCGCAAAGCGCATGGTATTGCTTGCCCCCCTCGTGTCGGCAGGAAGGGAATCCTAAGCTATGAATGCATGCACCCCCCAACCAAGGTTCACCTAGCAAAGTGCAAAGTAGCAGTACCCCCCCCCCCTGATACATCGCCAACGTATCTATAATTTTTTATTGTTCCATGCTATTATATTATCCATCTAGGATGTTCTATATGCATTTATATGCTATTTTATATGATTTTTGGGACTAACCTGTTAACCTAGAGCCCAGTGCCAGTTTATGTTTTCTCCTTGTTTTGGAGTTTTACAGAAAATGAATACCAAATAGAGTCCAATTGATGTGCCAATTTTTGACGATTTTTTATGGACCAAAAGAAGCCCCCGGAGTAAAAGAGTTGGGCAAAAAGAGTCCCGAGCCATCCACGAGGGTGGAGGGCGAGCCCTACCGCCCTTGGCGCGCCCCCGGCCTCCTGGACGACTCGAAGACCCCCTTGACGTGAGACCGACGCCAAAAATTCCTATAAATCCACAAACCTCCAGAAAATAACCTAGATCGGGAGTTTCGCAAGCCTCTATAGCCACCAAAAACCTCTCGGGAGCCCGTTCCGGCACCCTGCCGGAGGGGGAATCCATCATCGGTGGCCATCTTCATCATCCCGGCGCTCTCCATGACGAGGAGGGAGTAGTTCACCCTCGGTACTGAGGGCATGTACCAGTAGCTATGTGTTTGATCTCTCTCTCTCTCTCGTGTTCTTGAGGTGATACGATCTTGTCGAATTGAGTCTTTAAGGATTTGAGAACACTTGATGTATGTCTTGCCGTGCTTATTTGTGCTGACAATGGGATATCCACGTGATCTACTTGATGTATGTTTTGGTGATCAACTTGCGGGTTCAGTGAACTTATGCATAGGGGTTGGCATACATTTTTGTCTTGACTCTCCTATAGAAACTTTGGGACACTCTTTGAAGTACTTTGTGTTGGTTGAATAGATGAATCTGAGATTGTGTGATGCATATCGTATAATCATGCCCACGGATACTTGAGGTGACATTGGAGTATGTAGGTGACATTAGGGTTTTGGTTGATTTGTGTCTTAAGGTGTTATTCTAGTACAAACTCTATGATAGATCGAACGGAAAGAATAGCTTCGTGTTATTTTACTATGGACTCTTGAATAGATCAATCAGAAAGGATAACTTTGAGGTGGTTTCGTACCCTACAATAATCTCTTCGTTTGTTCTCCGCTATTAGTGACTTTGGAGAGACTCTTTGTTGCATGTTTAGGGATAGTTATATGATCCAATTATGTTATTATTATTGAGAGAACTTGCACTAGTGAAAGTATGAACCCTAGGCCTTGTTTCCTAGCATTGCAATACCGTTTACGCTCACTTTTGCCACTTGTTACCTTGCTGTTTTTATATTTACAGATTACAAATACTCATATCTACCATCCATATTGCACTTGTATCACCATCTCTTCGCTGAACTAGTGCACCTATACAATTCACCATTGTATTGGGTGTGTTGGGGACACAAGATACTCTTTGTTATTTGGTTGCAGGGTTGCTTGAGAGACACCATCTTCATCCTATGCCTCCCATGGATTGATAAACCTTCGGTCATCCACTTGAGGGAAATTTGCTACTGTCCTACAAACCTCTGCACTTGGAGGCCCAACAATGTATACAAGAAGAAGGTTGTGTAGTAGACAACAAGCTCTTTTCTGGCGTCGTTGCTGAGGAGGTGAGTGCTTGAAGGTATATCTTTAGATCTTGCAATCGAATCTTTTTGTTTCTCGTTTTATCACTAGTTTAGTCTATAAAAGAAAACTACTACAAAAAAATGGAATTGAGTTTGCCTCATACGCTTCATCTTTTTAATATCTTTCGTGAGAATGATGGAAAGGAAATTTGTGCTCAAGTGCTAGAAGAAGAAGTCTATAAAATGTTTGGCACAAAATCTTTGAATGATGAACATGATATCCATAGTACTAATGATGATTGCACTAGTCATGATGAAAATGTCTCTTATAAGCATGCCAACTTTTGTGGAGTGCATAGAGTCTGCAAGTACACACCAAATAGGGAAGATAGATTTTGCAACAGGCATAAGTATTTAGAAACTAAATGGTTGCAAGAAAGGCTAGATGTTTGTGCTTAAAATTTAAAATTTCTTTGCCATCCTTGTGAACTTTGCAATGAACATGATCATTTAAATCCCCAATCACTACAAAAAAATACACTTCCACGATGATACGTGTTTGTCACAGTAGGTCATGTTTTTTGTCATGCATGTACATCCATGACGATTTTATGACAAAATATAGATAGTCATACCTGTGCTGTCGTAGAAGTGTTCCATGACATTACCAAAATTATCATCACGGAAGTGTCCACTTTCCATGACGATAAATCGCGCGTCACAGAAGTGCTTTCATCAAGGGTGACCGACACATGGCATCCACCGTAACGGACCGCCGTTAAGCTATCGGGTCCGGTTTTGGATCCGATAACCCGTTAACAGCCCCGACCAATGGGGATTTTCCACGTGTAAAATCATCATTGGCTGGAGAAAACACGTGTCGGCTAACCGTTGGGACAGATGTCATCCACTCATTGGAACCAAGGCGCCTATGATACGTCGACATGTGGCACAGCCCAACAGAGGCCCATTCCTGTGAAAAGTCCGGCCCATTTGACTTGGTCAAAAGGTGGCGGGCCGGCCCACGGAAAGCCTGTTAACGGCATGTTCGCATATAGCCCATTTACAGCCCGCTAACCCAGGGCCAGTTACGACCTCTCTGAATTAGGCCCAGTAGCTTCATCTGGGCCGTCCAATATGATTCCAGCCCGTTTTAACTTCCGGCCCATGTATGGCCCATGACGTCTTTCGGCCCACATGAGGCCCTTTGTAACTCTTGGTCCATTGATGGCCCGTGGTAAAAACTAGCCCGTAATGAACAGTGTATCACTTTATACCCATTAACGGCCCATTATTCCATTGGGCCGTTTCCAGTCCAAGTTATCTTTCGGCCTTCTCAGGGCCCATTTATTCTTGGGCTCATTTCCAGCATTTGGTTACTTATGGCCTGTTACTGTCATTTGCTGCTTGTGGGCCAAATTCAGCCCGTCGTTACAGTCAGCCCGTTTGTGGCCCGTTAATACATTGTGCCATTTTCATGTCAAAAAAACCATTGGGCTGTTTCCATAGAGTTATCAAATACGGCCTATTAACGGCCCACTATGGCCACGAATAGTATGGCCCATGATTGGAGAAATGATGATACGCCCCATAGAAGGCCCATGGATCCTACGGCCTATAGAAGGCCCATGGATTGTACGGCCGGTAGGAGGCCCATGGATCCTACGGCCCGTAGAAGGCCCATGGATCCTACGGCCCGTATAAAAGGCCAATGGATCCTACGGCCCGTAGAAGGCCCATGGATCATACGGCCCGCAGGAGGCCCATGGTTAAAACAGTCCGTGTGTTGCCATGATTATTTTGACCTAGTTACCAAAAATAGGCTATTGAGGCCACTAGAAAAACACAGAAAAAGAACTGCAGTGACTACAAGCAAACAACTAAACAAGACAATAAGGAAATAAATAAGCAAGCAATTGATGCTAGCCTATTACCTCTATTACACATATTACATCCACTTGGGATCAAAGTTCGCCACCAGTGCAAATATAGGGAACAAAGTAGCATATTACATACACTGGCCGTCAAAATTGGCACCAGTGCAAATAAACGCGGCAGCAAAGCAAGAGCATAACTGAAACAACTTCAGAAGAGCTCAAGAAATTTTATCCTGGGTATCCACCATGATGACAATAAGCTTAGCAAGCTTATTAGCTTTGTCCTGTTTGGTGCTAAAATCCTCCAATGCTTGCTGTTGCACCAGAAAGTATGCATCTGAATGCTCCAGGGACTTCCGCAGTCCTTCCGCTTCTTGTGGCAGCACAGCTGATCGATGTCTTTCAGCTTGTAGTTGAGACTCAAGAAACCGAACTGATTCAGACAGTGAGTTTGAATAGCTTGTGCAAGCGATAGTGGCCAGTAACTCGAACATTAAACCAAGATAGGACTTTGGGGTTGTCTCGCTGTCTTCAAGATAGTCTTCCTTAGCTGTTTATCAGCTTTGTTGGAGACCAACAAGGATGTGTCACTATCCTGAACCTTATCTGCATTACTTCCTTTACCATTGCTTAATAATGCACTCTTCCCCAATATTCTGTCAGCATTCTAAAAGAAGAAACAAGCAGAAACATAACAGGTTTAGCATGTACTAGTATATGAAACTCATTTCGGTGAACCAGTTCATTAGTAAGGTGGACAGGATTAAACTACCAAGTATTCTATTGCCAAGTACTAGTACATAATAAAAGCATCAAACAAACATATATCTATGTCCTATGGTCACTGCACTGTCTTGCCAAATCAAAATAAAGACACGGTTCAAATCATATCAGTTCAAGACAAAGCAACAGTGAAAGAACACAAAGCGCGGGAAACTACACGGCATAACAAGATTTCAGATGGGTACCATGGGTCTACATGTACAACAACACTATTGGCTCTGTTGTGATGCTAGTAATGTGCATGATATGAGAAGTCAATTGTATACACAATTGAAATTGAAATCAACAGAGCTATTGATAAGAGCAAACTTGTTAAAGAAACATGCGTGAACATACCTGCTGTGTCATTGGAGTTTCGATTGGATCCTTCAATTTAAAAATAACTTTGTATTTAGTAAATACAGTGATACAAGAGCAAAGCAGTATGCACGATACCAATCATAGTTAAAAAAGGCGCGCCTAAGCGAGCGCTTAAGCGCACCTAGGCTCTAGGCATTGGCAAAACGCATTGCGCATAACTACGCTTAATCTGTGCATAACTGCGCATAAGCATGCGCTTTGGTCAGTAAATCACAAGGCGGTGGCAAAACGCACAATTAACGCCTGACACTTTTTTGAACTATGATATCAATGGAATCTTAAATTAGAATAGTTGTTCTTCAGGTTTAGGCACTTGTTCTACATGAACAGAGTACAGTAAGACGCAAGAAAAAAGTACTTAAAAATAGAAAATGAGCTCATAGACCTTACCACATTCTTGGTTCGGGACCAGTACAGAACAAGGCGTTCCCAGTCATAGTCCAGTAAATGTGTCTTAGGAGAACGTAAGGGAATTTGATGAGTTTCTTTCCCGGTGAAGTACATTTTCTTCAGGTAATTCCGATACTGCCACCAAGCATTCTTGAAGATAGCAGAGGTATTAGCACAGGTTACCTCATCTTGAGTTTCCAAATCGGTCCTTCTCTATAGAGAAAAATAGGAAAATTTGTTGTATTATAACCATCATGGAGGTAGGATGTATGGGACAAAGCAAAGTAATTGCCATGAATAACATTACTTACACATAACTCCTGGACAAACACCTGCAACTGGCATTTTCCTTCATCTTCAGTATAATATTTCCAAGACGGGAATATATGCACATACGATTTAACAACATCAAATGCGATAGATGCTAAACTACGACTAGCTGGTTGTGCTTCCTCCACAGGAATAGGCATACTAACTGGTGGAGTTGGGGTTCATCGTGGTAGTACTGGCCCTTTGGGCACTGGAGCTGCCTTACTAACTGCTCTTGTTTGGGAGCTCTGTGGTGGAGATGGTGTTGTGTCAACATGAACTGGGTTACTATGTGCTGGGGTTGGGGTTAGATTGGGTGAAGCTGGTTCTCTGTGCATCGTAGTAGGGGTACAATCTGTGAGAGTTTGGGTTATGTGTGGTAGGGCTGGTTCTCGTGCATGTACAACAGGGGTGCTATCTCCACCAAGAGGTAGCACTGTTTTATTTGAAGATCGTGTTTTTAGTCCGCTAGATACTGGCATCACCCGCTCCAATTCAAATGGCTGATAAACACAAACATTGTATGAGAGACAGATGCAATAGATAGTGTGGAAAAAAGAGGGCATGAAATAGTTGACATGTATATTGTTTAACTAAAACGGATAGCATGACATAATTTCACATATATGATGTCTATCTAAACTGGATAGGATAGCATAACATAATTCAAAGATATGATGAATAACTAAACAGGATCGCATGACATAATTCACCTACATGTTATCTAGGTAATCAGGATCGCATCATTTAATTCACATATGTGATTTATATGCTAAACAGAGGGCATTCGATATGATGTCTGAACTAAGAACATGGTGTTGAATATTGTGTATATGATGTCTAAACTATGCAATGCAAGACACCATATGCATGATATGAGCAGTATAACCGTGCCAAGTTAGAGCATACACCTCGGTGGGGGAATAGGACTGGTCATCTGTCTCTGAATCCATCTCTGCGGGGCTATCGGGACCCAACAAGAGATCTGCTTCGACATGTAGCACTGTTTGCTCTGAAGGCCTTGTTTTCACTCCAGATTTTTCCGTCTCCCACCCAAATGGCTGATTCATAGGAAGAGTAGTTTAATGTACAAACATTGTCGACAAATGGAAATGTAATGAAGAAAAGGATGGGCAAGATATCATTCAAATATATGATGCCTGGTTAAACAGGATGGCATTGCACATTTCACATATATTATGGCTGGCTAAAAGACCTAAGACAACATAATTCCCATATATGATATAGAAACTAAACAGGTAGCACTACAAAACATGTCTAAACTAAGCAGTTGACATATATGATGTCAAAAGTAGGCACTGCAAGGCAACATATGCATGATATGACTAACATCATCATGGCAAGGTAGAGCAAACACCTTGGGGGTAAATAGGACTGGTCAGCGGCGTCTGAATCCGCCTCAGAACAGATATCTTCCTCTGGATTACAATATGGAGAGGGGTGGGGAGGGTTTTCCATTGAACCCACCATGGAGCAATGTCTGCATGACATTGTATTGCCGCGCAAAACTCTTCTCTTTTTCTCTACATGTTCAGCATGACTGTGTACAATATCTGACATGCATATGAAAAAAATATGGTGAGATTATGTAAGGAGAGCATGCAGAAATTTAGAGTGATGGTAACAACCAGTGGATGGATCCAAAAAAATGATAGCAGACTGATGATTGCTTTAATTTAATAAAAAGATAGATGATGATTGCTTTACTATTTGTTTCCCACCCAAGATGAACAACATAGGCATACCTTAGGTGAACCAGATATTAGACAGAGATACTATTCATTGCTTCCTCGATATGTGCCCCACAACTAAACATTAATTTGGACCTGACTTGGAGTCCAAGAGGTGAACAGGATGATAAAATAGCAGGTAATTTTAAGCAATGCATAACATAAGCAGAAACAAAAGAGTGCGACCTCTCTTGTGGACCCGTGTACTCCTCAGGTTCATCTGCTGACTCGATGATGGTGATGCCGTTGCGGTGGGTGCCGGTGGCAGGGAAGGAGATCTGAGGCGGCCAAAGACGGTCAGGAGTCGTGATGTCTGGTTTGGTGGATGCTTCTGTCGATGAAGCAGCTCTGGTGAGGTGGATGATGTCGCGGCAGGAGCAGGACAAACCACACAAAGTTCCCTTCGACACCTACCTGTAACTGAAGTAATTCTGTAAGGGCTCATTTGGCTTGCATGATTCTAAAAACGCAGGGATGGGAAAAACACCGGAATAGGCACTACTAGGAAAAGGCCTACTAATGGCGCACCTAATTTGGCCATTAATGGCGCATTAGTGGTGCGCCATTAGTGCCACGCCATTAGTATATTTTACTAATGGCGCACCACTGGTGTGCCATTAGTATCTGGTATACTAATGGCGGACCAAAGATGCGCCATTAGTATATACAACAATGCGCCATTAGTATGCCTCCCAGGGGGCCATGTATACCGAGGTGCTTTGGCATACTAATGGCGCACAACAACAAGATGCGCCATTAGTAACTTCGGCATACTAATGGCGCACTGTTTAATGATGCGCCATTAGTATCCTTTGGCATACTAATGGCGCACTGTGATGTGATGCGCCATTAGTATGAATATTAGGTTTTTTTTATTTTTTTATTTTCTGTTTTTTGCACAGGTTACAAAATGTATAATTGGACAAAATATAGGCAGCACACATCAACAACAGATTCATCGAATACAATAGAAGATTAGTCTCTAAATACAATTCATCATATTAGTCTCTGAATACAATTCATCATATTAGTCTCCGAATTGAAAAGACCGAACAAAGATAGAACATTATATTACAAGTCTTGAGACCGCGAGTAGCGAGTTTGTCTTCACATTACAAGTCGATATCGATCATCTAAACTACCATCACATAGAAGAGAGCTGCGGTCATCACGATGAGCATCATCACGATGAAACTCGTCTTCATCCGGTTCCTCCAACGCTCCCTCCCCTCTCCCGCTAGATAGCGGGCGTATCTAGATTCGGCCTCGGCCCTAGTGGTGTACCCTTTGTAACTGTTACCGCTGAATCAGTGAACCTGTCTCCGACACTCCTCCCAGTCGTCGTAGACTCCGGGAACCTTACCCTTGTACACGATATACGACGGCATCGCTATGCACGAGCCAAACGAAACATTAGTACCAATTCACAGACAATACATAAGCAATATATAAGTATGCAACTGAACGATCGGAAGAGAAAAGCAAGACATTAATAGCATCGATTACATCTAAGTTGAACGACTCTCGAAACCAAAGAGACATACTACAAGTTCATTAAAGTTTAATTACAACATGAGCCAATCGATGTTTCAGAACTAGACACAGCATCACTGCTTTCGACTCGAGTCAAGGGACCGGAGCATGGATGAAGCCGCCGTCTATCGTGGGAGTCATGAAAGAACGGGCGTTGTTAGCCTGCATTTGTAGCATTGTGTCGATGTCACTGTTGGACGGTTGATTTCTGAGGTAGAACTGCCCCGAGGTACGAAGGACATCTTGATGGATGATTTCCGCAAACTCCGACTGGATGTGAAAGAATTCTTGTCTGATGTCCGCGTCCTGGATTGCCGACACGCTCGCGGCCCAATCTTTGAGTTTACTCGGTAGCAGAAGTTGATGATGGTCCCGTACGATCGCCCACATGTGATGGATGGCGTAGTAGGCACCCTTCTGACCGCCAGGTGGCTCCTTGACGCAGCAGAACGTCGTATTGTGGGAGAACACGTGCTTGTCGTACTTACGAATAGGCCTGGTGAAGGTGCCTCCAGATTTGGCGTAGCCGGGGAGAACATCATCAAGAACCTTCTTGACATTTGTGTAGTCTACGTTAGACTGACGGTCCGGGTCGAAATACGTGGCCATGGAATATTTGGGGCTTAGGAGGATGAGCGTGCAATGTGTGTCACTGCAGAAAACACGGAATGTTAAAAGAAAAACGATCAAAATCTAAGAATTCATATGTTACGGGCCGGTTGAGGGGAGGACTTACTCGGGAAAGTAAGGCACGAGGAAGTTATCCTTATCTTGGTTTGCCAGAATGACGCCTTCGAGGTAAGAACTCGCGACTTGCCGGTCCCCAGCGCTGCCCAAGATCTTGGCACACATGTAGAAGGGGTCGACTATCACGATGTCCGGGGTCTTGTCGCGAATGATCCGCATCTCCATACTCAGCGAAAATAGCCGAACGAAGGTGTAGCGCAGCGGATGAAGGTTCAACATAGCGTGGATGTCATCAAACCGCAGGACGATCGTACGCCCGATGGAGTTATCCACAAAGCCCTTGCCCTCTGGCACCTTGGCCGTGAAAACCGGGTATGCCACATCCTTCTCTCTGAGACGCCGCTTCTCCAAAGAAAGAACACTGTCATGCAGACTCCGCATAGCACCGGTTGCAGCATTGAGCATATTTGTCGGTAGCATCGCCCTACCTGCCACATGCACCCTCCTCGAGATATCCTTAGGTGAAGGTGGCCCGTCCTAAGCACGGATCGTACTCGGTGCCGGCTGGCTCGCACCCTTGTTAGTCTTTCTTTTGTGTGCCTTCTTCTTCTCCTATAATGGGACCAAGTTCTGCTCACAGACCGCCTTCTTGAGTGTGTTGGGGCTGATAATATTTCGCACCTCGCCTATCTGAGGCTCGGTGAAGTCGGCAGCTGGAGGCGTCTCCTGAGAGCTGAACGGCAGACGACGCCTGTTGCAACTTGGCTTCTCCGCGGTACCAGCTAGATCGCGCACGTCTTTTGTTGGGTTGGGTTCTTGAGAAGGAGGCCCCATGAAGTCGCCATCGTACCCATGTTCGGCAAAGTACTGATCGACGTTGCCAAATGTATCGTCGTCGTCGTCGTTCTGATCCTGTGCCATATGCATGTTTGGATCCAGTGGCATAGGGATGTCCGGCACCGTTGCGGCGGTCTTGCCATGGGGCCGACTTGGCGCCGACACGACTGGCGGTGTTGTCTTTGGGGTGGTGTCCCCCGCCCCCAAACGAATCTGGCTCTTCGGCCAAAGCAGGGGCCAGCTCAGGCAGGCGCTGAGGGTCATCACGTCATCATCGTCGGCCCCGACGGGTCGAAGCAGAGGTAACAACTCGTCGCAGCCTGGCAGCACCCGAACCAGTTCAACCCTAAACAAGTTGGGTGGCATCTTGGTACCGTGGAACAAGGGGTTGCCCAGTTGAACGATTTTGCCCTTGGCGACATCGACCAACTCGTTGTTCACGAAGTGCAGGAGAGTGCACGGAACATCGGCGGCGCCCTGCGAAAACATGTAGGGCATCAGGGATGCCTAGTCAAAGGCAAGGAGATGAAGTCCTCGGCCGAGAGAGGCTTAATTAGTTACCGTGATGATGGCGTCGAGCTCGGCTAATGTCGAGGCACCGCCAACGGCAGGCGTGCAGCTGACGGAGGGGCCGCTTGCTGCAGAGGTGCCGGCCGGCGTACACCCGGGTGCATTAAGCTCCCGTGCCGGCGTCGGAGACACCAATGCCGCCTCCGCCGGAGACACCAATGGCCCCGCCATTGCATTCTGCGAGTTGCTGGCCGTGAAGCTAGGAATCGGGGGCGGCCCCTGTTGGCCGCCCGCATTCCACGCACTCAACCCCTCGATCAAGGTAGGCACAATGGCGGAGATCCTCGCTCCGAGTTGTTGTTGCACTTGCTCTTGGACAATCTCCGGAATCAGCGCCACCTGTGCCTTGAGTTCTTGAACCTCGCGCGCCTGGCTTTCCGAGCTGGTCATTTTCTCCTTCCGCACACCAGCGGTATAGTATGACCCCCATTTTGTGGACAAGCCTTTGCCGGCCACACGACCAACCGATGTCGGCTTACTGAGCTTATCCTTGTTCTTCATTACATTCAACGCCCTATTTAGAGTGGTGTCCCAAGGGTTGCTCTTAGTCGACCCCGCGCTACTGCTTTCAGTCGCTTGCGGAAGGAATGTGAACCATTTAGAAATTTGGCTTCATTAATTAGAATGCAACCATATGGAGCTAATTACACGGGGGTGTATTCCTTACCAGAACAAGCTCAAGCGCCCTGGTCTTCGGATCCATGGTAAGCTCCTTTGTTATCGGGTCCTCCTTGTACCGGGCCCTGACATAGTTCCTGGTCTGCTTGTTACCGCTGTATTTCTCGAAGCGGGGCGGTAGGCCTTGCTCGGCACGCTCCGCGTCCTCCTTGTCCCATATAGGCTCCTCCACTCTGTAACCGCCGGGACCGAGTTTGTGTTCCCCTAAGTTCAACTCCCGCATTTCTTTCCCCCACTGACTTGATTTGGAGTTTGCGGTGCTCGAGCAATTGATCTTGAAGTCGTTGTAGTCATCTTCGGTGATCGAAGGATTTTTCTCCTTGATCTTCTCATAACTCTCACCTTTCTCGATCATTCTCTTCACATTGCTTTTCCAAGTAGACAGGGCCTTGCTCATCTTCGTGAGGGCAGCATTGGTCACTTTATTCCCTTTGAGGCTTGTGTTTTCAAATTCAGCGGGGAACTTGTATCGTTTGTGCAGCTTCGTGAAGAGGAGGTTGCGCAAATTCCCTTGGTCAGGATGCCTCAGGTTCTTGGTGTTGATCGAGATGGTGCTCCGGAGAATGCACCCGAGCTGAAGCGAGTACCCCTTGACTATTCGTTCGGGCACCGTTGGATTCCCGTCGGAGTCCACTTCAGTAACTTCCTCCTTGAGGGTGCGGAGCACGATCGGGCGCCGGTCCTTCCGTTGCCTCTTCGGTTGGCTGCCATCTGTGCGTGCGCCGCCATCATCCGTGGTGGCATCCTCGGCGGCACCATCAGTGGTGGCATCAGCGGGGTCATCCTCGGCGGTACCATCAGTGGTCTCAGGATCGGTGGGGAAGGCGGCGTCCTCATACAAGTGAGGTTGTTCCTCCATCTCCTGGGACAGCTTCCAGAATGCCTTGCCGCCCGAACCCCCGGCCTCATCGTTGTTGGCCATGTTTCTCTCTAAATAGGAACAAAGTTGGTTATTGTCAAGGAACAAGATCATGGTCTCATCATTTAGGGTTTGTCGACACCGAGGCATCCTAAAAGCTAAGCTTTTATCATTGAGGGTTTTTCGACGCTGAGGCACCCTAAAAGCCTAAGCTTTCATCATTAGTCACAAGTACCCCGGCCCATGCATTAGTCACAAGTACCCCATATGTCCTATTTTTAGCAAAGTCATGCTAAAATTCACGGAAAATTTCAGCATGACCTTTGCTGAAAATAGGACATATGGAGTACCCGAATTTGCTGGAACGGAAGTTAATCGACATTCCAGCAAACTCAAGGGCCTCTCGGGTGGACAAGGCAAAAAAGGCCTCCATCACAACATGGAAAATACATTGGCATGTGAAGAGGTGAAACAATATATGCATCTCCAAGCAGTAGCATTCAACATTTTGGACAAACCACTACAAGCAACATGAGACACTGAAAACAATTGCTACCAATGAATCTACACTTCTATAAGAAAATAAATCAGAAACTTAGTCTGTCATCATTAGGCAGCCACCATTAGTTATTCCGTTATGTTAAAGCAGAAATAGAAAAATAGACTGAAAACACTAAAATCAGAAACTTAGTGCATGATACAGATGCAAAGTAGGTTCAAAGACAAATGAAGACCATATGGTAAGTACAACAAGCGAAATAGGATCACCAACTAATAGCTGAATGAAAGGCATATATATGACAGACATATTTTCCGGCTACAAAGTGTTGTGGCAAATATGCCAGGCACCACAATGTGATCACACAAACAAAATAGCCTCAAACCAGTTATTCTCGCATGATACTATGAAAATGCATATGGCACTGCCAAATTATACTATCCATATTTTGGTGTAATGTCATTATTCCATACAGCAGGCAGCACTGTCACCACAAATTAGTTATTCTAGCATAATATAAATACGCAGAACAGAAGCAACAATTTACATTTCTGCATACGGCGTTGCCAATTTTTTTCTATCCATGTTTCAGTTTGATGCCATCACTCCATTCAGCAAGCAGCATTGTAACAAAAAGAAATTCTAGGCGTAAATTTCTTCAGAATGAAATTAAGTTAGTGAAACTGTCACACATTTCTTCACAATGAACAGATTTATACTATCTATCAGCAAGTAAATTATGCCATTTGAACAGATTTGAAC
>NC_041383.1:264624194-264624777 GCF_002162155.2 Triticum dicoccoides | reverse complement strand
GGACGACGGGGCGGCGGGGCGGCGGCGTCGGGAGAGGAGAGGGTGGCGTCGCGGCGTCGGGGCGTCGGGGCGGAGACGAGGACGACGGGGCGGCGTCGAGGCGGCGTCGGGGCGGCGTCGAGGCGGTGAGGCAGCGGTGTCGGGAGAGGAGAGGGGAAGGGGATCGAGCGCGGGGGCGAGGGAGAGAGAGGGGATAGGTTTGGGCCGGGAAGGAAATATGGATGGGGGCGGCACAATACTAATGGCGCACCACCCCTCGGTGCGCCATAAGTACATCCATACTAATGGCGCACCTCGCCCTGGTGCGCCATTAGTATTTTTTTTTATTTCTGCTCGAGCCAACAGGTTATCTTCCACCTGACCTGATCCACATCAAGTTCCCTCTACTAGCTCGACTGGTCAGCAGCCAGTTCTCACACCAGGAGGTCCTGGGTTCGATTCCCTGCTCCACAATTTTTTTATGCATTTAAAATATTGTTTGATACTTATTTGTGTTTAAATATGTTCAAACTTGTTTAAATCATAACAGTAATATTTTTTTTATAAGACAGTAATAATTTTTTAAAAAATATCATCAAACAGT
>NC_041383.1:264618235-264624084 GCF_002162155.2 Triticum dicoccoides | reverse complement strand
GGTGCGGGGGGGTCGGCGGCAGTGGTTGAGTAGGGGAGGGGTGTGCGGGGGGTCGGCGGCGGCGGTTGAGTAGGGGAATCGAGGGTGCGGGGGGTCGGCGGCGGCGGCCGGTGGACCGGGGGGTGCTCGGCGGCGAGGGGGACCGGATCTGGCGGGTGGGATAGCGATCGAGATGGAGGGGGATCGAGATCGAGTGTCCATGAAATTTAAAAATATTCATGATAGTTCAAAAAGTGCCCATGAAATACAATCGAGAAATGAAGGCTAAGTTTTAAATACAATCGATCTTAGCTAGCTATCTATTCACAATCTTCTTGCCCTTCTTTTTCGCAAATGGAGTTCTTCTATGGAACGGACGTCCTTTAGGTAGGGTGGTCCTGCTTCTTCTTGTGGTGTATGCTGCTACTTCATCATCGTCGTCATGTTTGATCCTCGGGTCGCCGTACTTGTCGAAGTCTTGCTCATTGGCTACTCCATCCATTCCGATGATCTTCCTTTTGCCTCTCCTCACGACAACACGACTGGGCTTTGGCGGGTCGGTAATGAAGAAGCATTGGTCCACTTGGGAAGCCAGTACCCATCGCTCATTTTTCGCGGTGACGTTTGCGCCCGCGGTCTTGGATTTGGCTTCGGGTATAACCATGGTGGTGAAATATCGGTCTTCTTTTAGGATGCTCTTGGCCCATCTGACACGGAACATCAGCACCTTCTCTCCAGCGTAGCTCAGCTCCCAGATCTCCTCGATCCTTCCGTAGTATCTGTCCTTGTCCTTACCGGTGTAGGATTCCATCGTTACCCCGGAGTTCTGATAACCATCGCTCTTCATGTCCTTGTCCTCGGTGTAGAATGTGTAGCCGTTGATATTGTACGCCTCATAGGTCATCAGGTTGTGCTCGGTGCCCTGTGACAAGGCGAATATGAGTTGTTCTTCCGCGGAAGAATCTTCATGTAAAGGGTACGACAGAAGCTTCTGCTTGAACCAACGCGTGAAACATGAGTTGTGCTCTTTGAGTATATCTCCGTCCGTCCTCTATTGGCCTCGGTCATTGTACGTCTTCTCAATAAAGGTTTTGTGCTCTACCACCCAAGGATCGACCACGTCTATGTGTTGTAGCGCGACTAGGTTTGCTCTTTCAAAGTCGGCGAGTCGACCCTCGAAGTCGACATGCATTTCGCGTCGACCCTCACGGTGACCCCATCCAGCGAGCCTGCCGAGGTGCGTGTTGACGGGCAGACCAACGGGGTTCTCGATGCCTAGATAATTCGTGCAGTAGGATATGCACTCTTCGGTCAGAAAGCCCCTGGCTATACTTCCCTCTGGACGTGACATGTTCTGAACGTATCCATTGATGACACCATTCATCCTTTCAAACGGCATCATGCTGTGCAGGAACGTCGGCCCGAGTTGGATGATATCCTCCATGATATGGACCAGCAGATGCACCATAACATCGAAGAATGCGGGCGGGAAGTACATCTCAAGATCGCATAGTATCACCATGATCTCTTCCTGTAGCCTTCTGAGTTGCCTCACGCCAATCAACTTCCGAGAGATGACGTCGAAAAAGTTGCATAGGCCAAATAGCGTTTCACGGATGTGCGTGTCCATGAACCCACGAATTGCAACTGGAAGTATCTGCGTCATCAGCACGTGACAGTCATGAGACTTCATCCCGCTAAACTTCTACTTCGCTGGGTCTAGGTATCTGCTTATCTTCCCCGAGTAACCGTAAGGAAGTTTTACTCCTAGGAGGCAGGTGAAAAACTGCTCGATCTCCTCCTGACTTAGAGTGAAGCACGCGGGAGGGTAGTCATTTCCGGTCTTCTTGGCCTTTTTGCCTTTGCGACGACTTTCTGTGTCCTGCTTCGCCTCATCATCATCATCATCATTAGCATGAAGCTCCTGCCTGATGCCCATTGATTTCAAGTCTGCCCTTGCTTTCGGCCCATCTTTGGTCCTCTCTGGCATGTTGAGCAGGGTACCAAGCAGACTCTCACACACGTTCTTCGTGATATGCATGACATCAAGGCTGTGAGGCACACGGTGGATCTTCCAGTACGGCAAGTCCCAGAAAACAGACCTCATTTTCCATATCTTCAGCAGCGGCTCTGGCGCCTTTCGCTTCTTTCCCGGCTCTGGCGCCTTTTGCTTCTTTCCCGGTAGTGGGCAGTCTTTCCAATTTTTCAACAGCTTGTCTATTTCCTCGCCGCTCCTCATACACGGGCGTTTTCGGGGTTCGGTTTCACCATCGAACAGATCCTTGCATTTCCTCCACGGGTCATCGTCGCAAAGCCACCTTCGATGTCCCATGAACACGGTTTTCGAAGACCCGGGATCTCTATCTAGCTGGCGATACGTTGTGTCATCCATGCCCTTACGCATCCAGAAAATCCATGGACTACCTGCCCCGCGAGATATCCGTAACCGAGATAGTCATGCACCTTCGTGAGCAGTGCGGCTCTCATAGGGAAATATTCTTTCTCTATGGCGTCCCACGTATTGGCTGGCGTTTTCCACAGCGTGTCAAGCTCCTCTTTCAGCAGCCCCAAATACATATTGATGTCGTTCCCTTGTTGTTTCGGTCCTTCAATTAGCATACTCATGTGAATGTACTTCCTCTTCATGCACAACTAGGGGGGGAGGTTGTACATCCACACAAACACAGGCCAGGTGCTATGTGTGCTTCTCTGGCTGCCAAACGGATTGACTCCATCGGTGCTCGTGCCCAGCACGATGTTCCTTGGATCGTTCCCAAATTCTAGGTCTTCGAAGTTCAACGCTTGCCACTGGCTCGCATCCTTAGGGTGACTCAGCATCTTGTCTTTTTTATCTATCTCCGGATCATTTGCGTCATCTTCTCGCTTCTTCTCCTCCCTATCCGCGTGCCAAAGCAGGAGCTTTGCTACCTTAGGGTCCGCGAAATACCGCTGTAGACGAGGAGTGATCGGAAAGTACCACACCACTTTTTGAGGAGCTTTCTTCCTCTTCTTGTATCGAGTGACGCCGCACACTGGACATATGGTAGACTCCGCGTGCTCGTCCCGTTAAATGATGCAATTGTTCATGCACACATGGTATTTCACGTGCGGTAAATCGAGAGGACACACGATTTTCTTCGCCTCCTCCAAACTGGTCGGGCACTTGTTCCCCTTGGGAAGACGTTCGTGCCAGAATGACATGTTCTCGTCGAAGCATGCGTCGGTCATTTTGTGTTTTACCTTCATCTCCAGAGCCATGAGCGTTACTTTCAGGCGGGTATCCTCGGGCCTGCATCCTTCATACAATGGAGTAACCGCGTCTAACTCAAGTTGATCCATCTTGGCTTTCTCTTGGGCGGCAGCTCTTGCATTATCCGTCTGCTTGAGAAGCAGCTCTTGAATATGAGGGTCCTGCACCCAGCCCATCGATGGTCCAGCATCGTCTGCTCCGCCGGCATCATCATCTTCATGATCATGCTCGTCGTCTGCTCTGACATCTTCCTCATCATCATGTCCTGCATCTTCTACATGATGATTGTGTACAGCATCACCGTCGTGATCATCTCCTGGGCATTCTTCGTCTTCTCGCCCGCCCGAGCCGCGGTGGTTGTCTTGCTGCCCTTCCTCATTTCTTGCCCGGCCCCCATGGACGACTTCGTAGTCATCTTCATCACCTTGCCACCGATAGCCATCCATGAAACCACGCAAGAGCAGGTGGTCCCGCACCTGCCCGGAATCCGGGTCCGCAATAAGGCTCTTCAGCTTGCATCTTCGACACGGACATCTTATCTCCGTCTCATTCTTTTGAAGCATCTCGGCCTTCGCGGACCTCAAAAACCTATTCACGATGCCTTCGGTCATTGTGCGGACCATGGTCGCCTGCGGGGTAGAGCAAAACGATATTTTATAACCAAGAAAAAATTTGGCATGACTTTCCCTAAAAATAGGACCAAAAAGAATGCTTAATGCCAAAATTCTCGCCGAAACAGAAATGAATCAACATTCCGGCAAAATATTGGCAACTATCGCATTTCAAATACCGGTACACCTCCAAACACAAACACATATGCAACACCACAAACATATGCAACACCACGAACATACATAGATCTAGCTAGGCCATAAAAAGTGCATGTGCACATTGTTGTAGGGAGAACAACATAAATATAGCTTCCCCCCTTACTTACCTATCAAAACAAGGTAATTTAACCACTTAATTTGAATGAATCTATGGTGGAAATGAGGTGAAAAAGAGGAGGCACCCGAGACAAGGAGGAGGTGGAGAGAATGAAGTGGGGAGAAAGTGAGTGTGGGTAGGAGAGGCTGTCCAAAATATCTTGTTGCTGCCCACTTACTAATGGCGCACCAACTATAAATGCGCCATTAGTAATCCAGGTTACTAATGGCGCACCTTCTGGTGGTACGCCATTAGTAGTTTTGCAAAAAAAAACATACTAATGGCGCACTGTTCCACAGTGCGCCATTACTAGTTTAAACTAGTAATGGTGCACGGTGGAACAGTGCGCCATTAGTAGTTTTGCAAAAAAAGGAATAAAAAATATAATAAAAAAAACATTAGTGGCGCACTTTCCGACAGGTGCGCCATTACTAGTTAGAACTAGTAATGCTGCACTGAGTCTGGATGCGCCATTAGTATGTTTGGACAGGCGCACTAGTTAAAAAAAATTGATACTAATGGCGCACCTTGGGCGAGGTGCGCCATTAGTAGTTTCAACTCTAATGGCGTATCAGAAGGTGGTGCGCCATTAGTATATACTAATGGCGCACCGCTTGTCTGGTGCGCCATTAGTGTCAATCCCATCTATATCCCTTTTTCTAGTAGTGAGGATAGGAATGCACATGGTAAACAAAGCATTTGTAAACAGAGGATTTCTGTCAACTTGGGTGTTTGGTTTACTGGAATTTGAAGAGTAGAGGAATGCAAAGAAACATGGCCAAAATAAAGTGAAACCATATGAAAGCATGTACAGTTAAAATGTTATTCTGCCACTAGTGCACTTGGTCTTGTTTTCATGCATAGGATTTTGAAAAGAAATCCAGGTGGATGTTTTGCTTCATTCCTTTCAACAAAATGCATGAATAATTGAATAGTAGAGTGCCATTGGAAAATTCCCTATTGCTATGTTTTTCCTTTGAACCAAAATAGCCCTAATGGATTGACATGAATGTATAGTAATAAGTGATGCAACAAGTGTACAACCTCTTTGCTGTAGCCGTGTCGACCTCAGCATTATTGGGTTGGTCGCTGAAGCAGTTGAGGCAGAGGTGGCTGTCAGAGGTGTGGAGGAAGATCTGAGGAATCTGTATACGGCGTCCAGGGCACTGCACTATTGTGGTGGATCGTTCTGTCATTGGAGCAGCTCCAGTGAGTTGTAAGACATCAAGGCTGAGCAGCACAAGACAGACATCGTCAATCTCAAGTGGGATTCTAATAGAATCTCCAATAGATGATGTAAAATAGATGTAAAATTTACATCACCAAAAACCACCTCACTACAACAAATGAGGTAAAAATTGTTGACTCTGAACTTAACTGTTGAAACTGAAATTTACTGTGGAATCTGAATGTTACTGTCGAAACTGAATGCAATGGTAGCAGAGAGGCACTTGACATGTAGTTTAGGGAGGGCCTGCAGTTCATCTTCAACCTGCACCCCCCTGAGCCGCCCGCCACCACCGGCCGAACTGCCGCCCCAGCGCCGCCTCGCCGCCCTGAAACAACTCCCCACTGCCGGTCCGCCGCCGCCCCACCGCCCCAGCCAGCCCTCTAGGCCCCCCGCCCCCCACCCTAAACCCTAACATAGATAGTGGGGTACCTCTCCGGCGAGCCCCTGTCCCCGCTGCGGGTG
>NC_041383.1:264615017-264617706 GCF_002162155.2 Triticum dicoccoides | reverse complement strand
GACCCAAAAGTTGATTTAGTCGACTGAAGTGTAGCTAAATCGGAGCAGAGCAGCAGCACGAGCGAGGGGGAGAGCAGAAGCAGCAGTGCGAGCGAGCGAGCGAGAGCTGGAGCAGCAGCAGCTGGGCGAGCGAGCAATCGAGCGAGAGCTGGAGCAGCAGTAGTAGCGCGAGCGACTGAGCGAGAACCAGAGCGGCAGCAGCAGCAGATCCAGCGGGTATGGACGCCTCCACCGAAGGGGCCTCGCACTCGGGGAGAGCCGCCGTGGAGATGTCGCCTGCGGCGTTGGCTTCAATGTAGCCTCTCCATGGGGGTGCGGGATGGAGCACCGTCGGTGCCAGGAGGTCGAGTTAAGGAGAAGGTGCGATGCGATGAGTGTACAACCTCTTTGGTGGCACCGAGTAGGCCTCGTCTTCATCCGAGGAGTCGGTGAGGATGCTGCGGTTCCGGTGGAGCAGGTTAAGGCGATGATGTGGGGATGGAGCAGCCACGATAGACGAGGCGATCGTCGGAGCAGCTCCTTGGAGATGGAGGACGGGGCGGCTGAACCGGCGGGACGACAAGATGGACGACGGATCCTCATCCGGGGAGGTGGACGAGGGACGTCGAGCTATTGCGGTGGACGATGTCATCGGGGAATAGGCTCCGGCTGGGCAGCGGTGAGGTGGTGACCAGAGGAGGGTGGGGTTTCACGGCTGGAGCGGAGAGGTTATGTTGGCCTGGGATTTCAAATGGCGAAAAGGGGGCGATGGGAGGGGGTGAACCATGACTTAGCGACACGCTTGTCCAAAATGTAGGGTGTGTTACAAAAGTACCCCACACCGATTTGAACTAGCAGCCCTTTCGGCTTAGGGTTAGAAGGGGGATTTCGCATGTCGGGATTTGGCAGCTGGAGGGAGTTTTCGCGTGCATTGTAATTTCGGGATAGCAAGGCGCGGGTTGTGAAGGCGCCAGTTTTGGGAGCACGATATCTGAATTTTAGGGATATAACAAGGCGCGGGTTGAATTTTAGGGACAAGCCTAACGTGTAGTAATATTGTACTTGCACGTACCAAATCAATTCACACTTCCCTTAACCAAAAAGAAAACGAAAAAAATAAAACTATTCACACCACACAAAGAGAGAGTCTTGCCCTCTTTTACTATACAAATGCTATTCAAAGCTACTCCCTCCTTCCATCTATATAGGGCCTAATGTGTTTTTCGATGCTAACTTTGACCAAATATTAGAGCAATAATATATTACATGCAACTTACACAAAGCACACCGTTAAATTCGTCTGTGAAAGGTTCTTTCAATGATATAATTTTCACATTGTGCATATCATGTACTATTAATCTTGTCAATAGTCAAAGGCGGTCGTAAAAAACTCATTATGCCCTATATAGAATGAAGGAGGGAGTATGAATCCATGTTTTGTCCAATTAATTTTTTTCGCTTGCTGTATAATGCATGTAACCTACTCATACCAACATTTTAGTGCATTCAAAATGTCTATACTACCGCTGCAATTCAAACTAAATTTGAATTCGTTTCTCTATTTCAATAAGAATCTACAATCATGATTGTTGCCAACTTCAACCATCATTCATGTATTACGTTAATAACACACCACATGATTACTATAGAGATAGATATGAACTATGTGTACTACATGAACTCGAATTCTATTTTTTGAATACACTTGATGTTGATTCCAAATAATAGTACATTTGATGTACTAACTATATATTCATAATCAAACCATGTTCCATACGTACACCATGTTTATCACACAAAGTATAGTGCCCTGCACCCTACATTATGACAAGTATTTAGACTTGAGCTGCAAAAGCTACACATTAGCCCAAATTATAATCAATGTTCTATGTATTATATGTAGTACTAGCAAGATGCCCATGCGTTCCATAGAACATCAACATGATCAAGGGGCCTAATTTGCAAATATGGAGAGGGGTGTGGGTATATTTTTTCAAAATTGCCATAGTTTCCTTCCTATCCGCCAGATATAAATCGGACGGCCTATATTGCAGGATGACAGACACACCATCATCAACGCTTCTGTTTTCTATAAGAGTAGAGATAAAATATATTATATGTAGTATAACATGTTCATAACCACACCATGTGTATCACCATTATATATATTCACACATGCGTTGGTCTAAAACACTATGATAAATTCTTCAAATATCCGAATTCGCTTTTTATAATGAAGTATGATCTCTATTCGTCTTTTACACCCACACAATCCTCTTATCTTTGTAGCTAGCGCTAACTTTCTCTCGTCCATGCACACATCCGCATCCCTCTCACCCTCCCTCAGCATTCTCTAGCTCCATCACGCAAATTCATCTTTTCAGTTTAGGTCGTTCACCCATGGTGTGTGTAGGCCCCCCAGCTCCTTCTTTACGGCACACATCAATCGATATGCCTCTCTAGCTAGGTGTGCCTAGCACAAACACAAGCTTCCCCTCTTCTCTTATCACCGTCCATGCCTCACTCCCACCACTCTTTTCATCGATCTCGTACTCGCACACTCCTTCCCCCTCGGTATAGTATGCCTCTCGTGCCACCTCCTAAATGCATCCTCTCTCTCTCTCTATCCTTCTTCCCGTGCCTCATTTGCTTTTAACACACACATGCATGTATACCGATTGATCTTCCAACATATACCTAGATCGACTTT
>NC_041383.1:264595030-264614888 GCF_002162155.2 Triticum dicoccoides | reverse complement strand
CGATCGACATACCTCACAAGTTATGTCTCTCCTTTCTCTAACAAAGGGTGATTGATCTTCCTATGTAGTTACGTCTGCTTACCACAGCCATATCGTCCCCCCTCATCATTCGTGCATGCCTCCTGGCCCGTCTCTCACACGCACGTGCACAGACAAGTAGCCATCTCCTCTCTTATTGATATTGCGGGCGTGCCCTCCGTTTTTCTAGCAAGCCTATCCCACCATTTGTTAGAAGCAACTCCACTACCACCCCCTCCAACACTCTAGCTCTGTCTCTCTCCTAACCTTATCCCTCTCCTACACATATGCATGGATGCCGATCGATCTCCCTTAATACATGAGGTAGATCGATCTCCTTAATACATGAGGTAGGCCTCTCTCCTCCTCCACACATATACCAGCCATTGTACCTCTATAGTTAATTAGGCCTCCCTCTCCCCACACCACACATCGATAGTCGAGCGTTGTAGGTAGGTATCCATCCCACAGAGACAAACTGCACATGTCCCCTCTCACATTCCAGTAGGCCAGCCACTCTATATCTTTGACGTGGGCACACACAAATTCGATGGCACTGCTTATCGACCGCGCGCGCACACACACACACACATCATCATCATCCCTCTCTTCGATTCTATGGACACCTCAAGCCGATGATACCTCCACTCTCTTCTCGTGGATCGCCCCCTCTATATATATGATATATCCAGGACTCTATTTCACACACATTGCATATGTTACATTTTTTGATTGACACCCCCCCAAAAAAAACTCTCACAAACCCACACACTATATCTCTCTAGGTTTGTATCTGTCTCACACAACCCCATGTAGGTGGTGTATGTATACAAGAAGAGAATAGGTGCACCGTGCATGTACTCACGCTTCGTGCCCAGCCACACCCGCGCGGGTACACGGTGGAGCTCATTTCTTTACGAAATGGCAGCCATGTGCTAATTTGAACGCGTGTAGCGGTTGTTTACCTAGGGAGGTCGTGTACCATGCGTGCATGAAACAAAGTTCGACTTGACGCGTTATTTTTAAATAAAGTTATAGCGCTCAATGGCATGTACACAGAATATAAAATGATTTTTATGGAGAAAAAGGTAGTTCGCTCCACTATGTACAATGGAGCCTGCCTGCCTTGTTTGTCTCTCTTCAAAGTATCTCACACAAGGTTGCGCTGGCCTCTCTCTCTCATCGTTGGTCACTGATCCGGCCGCATCCCGTCTGCCGGCGGAAAGGGAGGAAGTGCATCATTTCTCCGGTCGACGGCGCCGAGGGAGCACGTCCCGATCTGTGGTACACGCTGTTCTCTCTAACCAAGATCTGGCGCGGTAGGGCCTACGTCACCTGCTCGCTGCCGCAGTATGGGCAGATTCCGCCCGCCCCCGCTCACCCAGTTACATCCCGACGACCTCCAGGTATCCCCTCCAGCCTCGCTCCACTACCCGTCTTCCCACGTCTCTGCATGTGGATCTTCCATAGTTCTTTGCCCAAAACGTAGCTCATCCGGCGTACTTTCCATGTTGCAATCTCGTCCTGACACCGTTTTAGATAAACACAACCATGTTGTTATCTTCCCTTAGGACAAGGAATATGCTTCTTTTTTGTCGTCGCATGTGTCATCAACTGTTATTGGCTAGTAATTGTTTCCTTTCTACCTCTTTTTTGCAAACAGGGCTATCCATTTCACCTCGTTGCTATTGCGACCTTTTGGTGAACTGCACAAATCACTTTTTTCTTAAGAGTGTTTGTTGCAGTTGTACTAAAATGTCACACGGGCAACGTCTCTACATTTCAGTGTGACTGCACAAAAGGAGATTGGTTTTGCTCTATCCTCCTCATCCAACTCCGAGCCTAATCTTCTCAAACTAGTTAGTCTTAAGAGAGACAGCAAAGGTGATCGGCTTCTATTTGTGTGTTTATTGTTTCATCAGCAGTCCTCTATTATCGTAATCACACTTAATATCTTTGGAACAGGGACGCTCAGCTCTATTTTAGTGGAACTGCACAAAATGATCGGAATGTTGCATGCTCCAGACAGCTACTTTTTCCCAACATGCCTTGTTGATTTAGACTGAGCTGGGGGGGCGTTGCTACCAATGAAAGCATGGATCAATTTTAATTTAACACCTTCTCACAACTTTGTCTTCGGTTGTGATGTAAATATTAGCTCTGATCTGCTAATAATTAAGATGCATTAGCAAGGAAGTTAGTTTTTTATTGTTTCCAAAAGAGCATCAATGGCAAGACACACTAAACAAAAGCTGAAAGCTCACACCATTGTACAATTTCATGTCGCTTGAAAATTATTTGTATAGTATGTTGTTGGTGTCAAAACCGGCGGATCTCGGGTAGGGGGTCCCGAACTGTGCATCTAAGGCTAATGGTAACAGGAGGCGGGGGACACAATGTTTACCCAGGTTCGGGCCCTCTCGATGGAGGTAATACCCCACTTCCTGCTTGATTGATCTTGATGATATGAGTATTACAAGAGTTGATCTACCGCAAGATCATAGAGGCTAAACCCTAGAAGCTAGCCTATGATTATGATTGTTGTTGTCCTACAGACTAAACCCTCCGGTTTATATAGACACTGGAGGGGGCTAGGGTTACACAGAGTCGGTTACAAAGAAGGAGATCTACATATCCAAATTGCCAAGCTTGCCTTCCACGCAAAGGAGAGTCCCACCCGGACACGGGACGAAGTCTTCAATCTTGTATCTTCACTAGTACAAATGCCTGTGCATTGCACCGGGCGAAATATTAAAGAGAAAGGTCCACTTTTGGTCAAATCTGGAGTAACAGTGATAGCAAGCAAAACCTGTTTGTTTGTGTTAGGCAAGATTAGGAATGGTACTTTGTGAACACCTTCCTAGTTCCTTCACTCCAACATTGCTCCTTTCTGGTCCCATATCATCTGTAGCCAGCATAACATCAGTGGTCGTGCGTCACAATAGGAGAAACTTTGACGTATATCCATGCCTATTTGCAAAACACATCCGCAGTTCATGAAAATTCTACGTGCAAAATAGACCGTGCATTGCAATTGACATGATAAAATAAATTTGAGTTTGCGTGCTATTTGAGAGTTTACCTGTCGTAACTCCTAATCAATTTGCTTCTGACTCCCTTATGTTCGCTTTGGTGTGAAATTTTTGGGTTGCGACATTAATCCTTGAAAAATAGAAAATGATACTATGTAAATATGTAAGATTTGGCTTATAAAGTTTTAATCGGATGATCGATCGAATATATGGCACTTCATAGATACAAAGAGTGGTCCAAATTTTGTTGTTGAATTTGGATCAAAATAAACTTCTTTGATTTCTCAAAAAGAATCAAACTTGCTTTCAATTGGAGAATTACCTCTACACATGATGCTCAATGGAATCAAATATTTGTGTAAATCCATGCAAAACCAAATCAGTGAAATGCACCATGCAATCTCAAAGAAGAAAATGAAATATTGTATCATCCTAATAGTTTGTATTTCATTTTCTTCATTGAAATTGCTATCAGGAAAATCATCATCCTGTCCAAGATTTTTAATTTAGGAAACAAAATAATTTCACCGAAATATGTGAAATTTTGGAATTTTCGCATATTTCGAAAATTATTTTAGATTTTGAGATTGCAAATGTCACCTAATTTTAATGAAAGCCGATGCTAATTTGTATTACTAAATAAGAGAACAATATACGTGGATGGTAAACAGATCGAAATTGGACATCGATAAGTTTGTTTACGGGCAGAGCAGTACCTACATACATTGGGGAGAGCTCTTAGTCATGGATCTCGAGTCCGTAAGGACGTCGAGGGTAGCTCTTGGCCGGACATAAAAGTTACTTGTACATCACATTGGTATTAGCCCATGAAAATTAATAACAAAATTGTCTGCTCTAAGCAACTTGGCCAAAACAGAACCGTGTGTGTCTACCATGGGAGTGATAGTAGTTACTAACTGTTCAACCATTCCAGATATTTCATATTCCAATCAAAGTGCAAAATGCAAGAGACTACGAACAGAACAATACACAATTTGTTGCATGCAACAAAAAAGGCAGAGGCAACCAATCTTCACAAGATTGTAGCTTTCAAATATAGAATAGAAAACCTAACAACGATTAGATAATGACTAAACTATTTTTGCATGCTATACCTTGTCAGGCTTACAATGGGACTTCTAGAAACAACCAAGTCAAATCAAAGGAAGTAAACAAACTATAGTTTCAGAAGTAAACATTCGTCGGCCGTCGCCCAGCGCAGCTCAAACTCAGTAAATGCTTCGTCAAACCGAAGACTTGGGCAGAGCAAATGTATCAGCATGTTGCTTGTTGTCAGATCAGACAATTGCCTCTCATCTCTTTTATCATGTGTAGCACTAATTCAAGCCGTTTTCACTTGCACACAAGATCAGATATGTCGCCGTTTTCCCATGGCGTCCGCAGGACTGCTCCTCGCAACAGTGGAATATCTTTTTCCTCATTATCATCCCTCCAATGTCCTCCTTTTGAGATTTCACCACCAGGCATATCTTCTTCCTCATTGATTATGTAATTTGTTTTCCCACCCTTGCCTATTGATCCCTGTCGACTCATAGTTGTATTTAAATTGGTTTAAATCAATGAAAGGGGCGAGGTGGGATTATGTAATCAACGATCAAACGCTCTCCTTTTCACAATGTCATGGTTTAGCCCATTGGATACCCTCTTCTGATATAAGCGGTGGGTTGCCTGTTCGATCCATCTTTCTCGTAATGTTTTTTAGACCGGATTCGTTTGATGGGCCGAGGCCCATGCTAGCCGGTTGGGACGTAGTGGGCTTCTTTTTGGGACAATGACGATGAATTTTCTCTCCTCACGAACGACGTACGAAAGTTACAGCGCGTACGGATGAATAGATATAGATTAGTACTACCTCGCTTATATTACGATTTTCTCCATACAAATTGTAAAAGCGTATTATGACATGAGAAGAAAGCGTATTGTGATGGTGAACCCGGACACTCAATCCGTGCTTTATTATTAGGGAGAGATAGTCCAACAGTCCGGCCAAAGTATATAGTCCGACTGTCCGAGGACCCCCTAATCCAGAACTCCCTCAGTAGCCCCTGAACCAGGCTTCAATGACGATGAGTCCAGCGCGCAGATTGTCTTCGGCATTGCAAGGCGGGTTCCTTCTCCAAATACTCCATAGAAGATCTTGAATATGACGATCGTGTCCGGCTCTGCAAAATAATTTCCACATACCACCGTAGAGAGCACAATATTTCACAAATCTAATTTGCTGACAACTTTTCATAGCGTGACATCACGCCACGACCCAGCATTATTTGAACCATTTTTCTCAACCAGCTACTGCACACATTGCGAGGCGGTTTCCTTGGCACGTCTTGTCCAAGCAGATTCTCATCAATACGGGTGTGGGTAACCCAACCGTGCCATCAATCATGGCACTTGGGGAATAAGCGATTTTACCGGGCAAGTGGGGAGGCACGCAGTTTCTACCGCCTTTATAAAGGGATAGGGATTCCCCCTTTTCACCCACACCTTCCTCTTTCCTCGCTCAACCATTCTCGCACACTCGAGCTCCAGCGCCCAAGTTCTCACCTTCTCCATAAAGCCATTCCAAACATGTCCGGAGCGGGAGGCAAGTGGATGGTCTCCTCCGTTACGGAGGAGGACATCACGAAGCTCCGGGAGGCCGGATACCTGGCCACAGACATCGCGCACCGGCTCCTGGACGCAGGGCAGACCGTTCCTACTCCAGAACCCCACAAGAGGGTTGTATTCCTTGCCCACTTCGTCCGCGGACTGGGATTCCCCCTCCACCCATTTGTCCGCGGGCTCATGTTCTACTACGGGCTGGATTTCCATGATTTGGCCCCCAATTTCATCCTCAATAGTTTGGTGTTTATTGTTGTGTGTGAGGCCTTCCTCCGCATCAAGCCTCACTTCGGCCTGTGGCTGAAGACCTTCAACGTGAAGCCGAAAATAGTGGTCGGCCAGCAGGCGGAGTGCGGAGGCGCCATGGTGGGCAAGATGCCCAACGTCACTTGGTTCGAAGGCTCCTATGTGGAGATCGTGAAGGGGTGGCAATCAGGGTGGTTCTAGATCACCGAGCCGCGTGGCTCCAACTGGGCGGCGGCCCCCGAATTCCGATCTGTCATCCCCATGCGGCTCACCTCCTGGAAAAAGAAGGGCTTAGCCTGGGGTGAGCCGGTGGAGCTGACCGGACTCCAGAACTATGTCAAAAATATGATAAGCAAGAAAATCACGCTTGTCAACGTGGTCCAGGTCATGCTCTTCCGCCGGATCCTCCCGTGTCAAAGACGGGCATTCAATATGTGGGAGTTCGACCCGGCCGAACACCAGACGCTGGGAGAGCTCTTCGACACGATGCACAAAGACGTCTGGAAGGTGCTGTTCAAGGCTGCCGAGGTACCTCCTCCCATTATCGAGGATCAGGGACTCAACGCAAAGCGCCGCGCCAATCCGGTAAGCTATCTGTATTTTAAAAGATGCTCCTTTTCCCAGTTTATTCGTGGGAGGGATCTAAGCCCCCACACCAATTCAATAGGACTGGGTAACGACAGCGGAGCGGGTCGACTGTCCAGCTCCACTGGCTGAAGATCCAGCAATGGCTCTCTTAATGGAGATGCTGTTTCTGGCGCCCTATGAGGTGCCGGAGAAGATGGCCAAGAAGAAGGTCGCGGGGACCAGAAAAGGTCTCCGGCGCAAGGTTGTATCGGACTCATCATCCGAAGACACCGAGGCGCACTCCTCCAACGAAAACGAGGAGGAAGAGGAAAGCCCTCCCCCCCAACCCGGGGGGGGGGGGGAAGAAAAGGAAGGCCGCCCCATCTGGGGAGGCCGAAGGGTCCAAGAAGGGAAGGACCCTCCCTCCAAACCACTCCACAACAGCCGCCTACAGCGATGATGAGTGGTTGCCCAGGGACAAGCCCCTGGCGAAGTTGTAAGTATCCGGACACTATAATACTTCCGGTATGTTTTGCTTTACTGCTTCTTATAATGTCAAATATGATTGTGCAGTCCGTCCAAAGCCCACATCAGCGCATCCTCCTCGGATGGGTCTTTGAGCCAGTCGGCGATGAACAGCGATTCACTCCCGATGGCCACCACCCCCCGGCCCGCGGACGACACCGAGGTGTTGTCCCATAGGATTCCGGACCAGGGGGAGACAGTTCTGGAGACGCCCCAAGGCGAAATCCCTGATGCTAGGCACATGGGGGGAAGACCCCCATGGATTCTGATGACGGGGGCCGCGGCAAGTTTGACCCCCAGCCGGATACTGCGCCGGAACCTCCAGCAGTTTCGGATTCAGGTAGGCAGCCCCTAGCGTGCGTCAGCCTCCTAACAGTCTTCGAGGTAAGTAGAAAATATCACAGTATAGACAGTAGCCCCTGATGCTCTGTTTGGTGTTCGGAAAGAAAAGCCGAACAGAGGATCATATACCAGTCACCGGAGTCTAACAAAATGTGACTATGTGAATAAGCAGGCATCACTGCTGGCCGCTGCCGCCTGTACTGCGGAGATCTCCGAACTGAAGCGGGACCTGGAGCGGACCAAAGGAGAGCTCGGCCTCGTGAAGAGGCAGCTTGAGGAGAACAAAGGTAAATAATACCCTGTTTATGTATTGATAAAGAAGGAATGTTTTTAGCTTATAGAAGCTCCATGAATTTTAATAGGGGCCACAACCGAGGCGGCCCTAACTGTCTGAGGCCGAAGACAAAACAGCCAAGGAGCGCAACAAGCGCGAAAAGCAAGAGGCCCGACTAGACGAGGTCCAGCAAGAGCTCCAGGATTTCAACAAGAAATACGAGTCCTTGGAGCGTGACTCTAAGACACAAGAGTCTGAGCTTGCGAAGGCCCTCCAGAGCACACAAGATGCCAAGGCCGAAGCCCAGAAGGCCCTTCGGGAGATTCAGGCGGCCAAGAAGATAGCGGCGGGTAAGGCATTCATTATGCAAAGCAAGCATGTGAAGGAGACTTTCCTTTTACTTACATGAATTCGGAGCTCTCCAGGAGCATTCGCAGAACTGCCGTGCAGTGTCTCTGATGCCGCGGAGTTCTGCCGAGCTGGGGAAGTGAGCTCGGCGGAGAAGTTGTTCTGGTCCCTGTATATTGGGGCCGAACATCCGATGCCCTTGAGCGACCAGCTGAAGCAACTGGTCGAACTTCACAAGGCGGCAGAACTGGCCATGAAGGATCTCATAATCGGGATGTGGCCTGGTGAGCTCCTACCCAGCAGCTACTTTGGCTTGGTAAAGCGACTTGTGGATGCTTGTCCGCGGCTTGAAGCCATTAAGGGGTCAGTCTGCATTGAAGGTGAGCACAGGGCCTTCGCCCGTGTGAAATTGCATTGGGTGAAGATGGATGCCGAGAAGCTGGTGACAGAGGGGCTGCCGGAGGGCAAGGAGCATCGCCACCCCAAAAAATACTATGACAGTGTCCTGAAGGGTGCTCACCTTGTGGCGGAGGAGTGTGCTAAGGATGTAATATTTGAATGAATGTACTCATGTGATACTGTAATATGAAAACGAGTTCATGTGCGCTATATAATGCTTGTTGATTTAAAATATTACCTTCTGTGCGGCCGTTTATGAAATCTGAGAGTTGGCTAGTCGTCGGCTTCTGCCCCCATGTAACTAGTATTGGGGTGTTCCGGATAAATCTAAACACTCTTTATCCAAATTCTTGGTCCTTTAAGGAGGTATTTAGCGTAGCGAACAAGGCAATTGGACTATACAGCTTTATCACCCTCACTTAGCCATAGAAGTATACAATTTTAAATTTCGGCGAAGCCCGTAGTATTCGAAAGGCTGAACTTGGGGCGCTATACACGCCTAAATCGGACAAGGCCGATTCCTCGCCCAAAGCGGAAAAAATCTTTAAGGATTTGAGACGTAAATCGGACAAGGCCGATTCCCCTGTGCTACATTATTTTCCATTGTTTATTTAAATAATATGTCAAAGCATATGTATACAAGTAGTGCGATAAGCAAAATGGGACTAGTTGACATGTCCTAGCCAAGGGTAAGCTGCATGTGTGGTATGTAAAACAGGTATAATGATCGTTATCAGAGACCACCTGGGTATTCCGTTATACGTCAAAGCTTCTTGCCTCCTCGGTGTTTCCTTCCCGTAATGGGTCCGATAGTCTAGCTATCCGAAAGATCTTCCAGAGAATAGAGTCCTGAAAGAAAGAAAATGATGAAGGTATATGGGTCCTGGGGCGGTTGAGCCGCATTGTGGACCTCATTATAGATGTGCCTCCGCTTGTGCCAATGGTATTTTAGGTGCGTAATTATGTACGTGCGGCACAAATTTCACCGCTTGTATCGGACTGGGACGGAGGCCGAATTGCTAGGCGAGCTCTGAACATGCCGAAAGTCATATTGTAGGGTACTCCGGACTCGCTTGACGGTGTCCGGGGGCTTTATTGCCGAATTGGTGGTCTGCCTAAGAAGGCTTCTCTGTACTTCTGCTGCGAGGGCTGCAGTGTGCTCCTCCGAACGGAGTGAGCGCTATGTGTTTCCATTAACTGTTATAACCCTGCTAGGTCTTGGAATTTTGAGCTTGAGGTATGCATAATGCGGTACCGCATTAAATCTGGCAAATGTGGTTCGTCCGAGCCATGCGTGATAGCCACTGCGGAAGGGGACGATGTCGAAGATTAACTCCTCGCTTAGGAAGTTGTCCGAATATCCGAAGACTACTTCCAGTGTGATTGAGACCGTACAACAGGCCTCTACACCTGGTATGACGCCTTTAAAGGTGGTTTTGGTGGGTTTGATCCTTGAGAGATCGATGCCCATTTTGCGCACTGTGTCCTGATAAAGCAGGTTCAGGCTGCTGCCACCGTCCATAAGGACTCGTGTGAGGTGGAATCCATTAATGATGGGGTCAAGGACCAATGTGGCTGAACCGCCATGACGGATACTGGTAGGATGATCCCTACGATCGAAAGTGATCGGACAAGAAGACCATGGGTTGAATTTTGGGGCGACTGGCTCCATCGCACAGACGTCCCTTAGTGCGTGCTTCCGTTCCCGCTTGGGAATATGGGTTGCGTATATCATGTTCACTGTTTTCACCTGTGGAGGAAATGTCTTCTGTCCTCCTGTGTTCGGCGGCCGAGGCTCCTCGTCGTCGTCGCTATGAAGCCCCTTTTCCTTGTTTTTGGCATTCAACTTGCCGGCCTGTTTGAACACCCAGCATTCTCCATTGGTGTGGTTGGCTGGTTTATCGGGGGTGCCATCGATTTGACACGAGCGATCGAGTATGCGGTCCAGACTGGACGGGCCCGAATTGTTTCTTTTGAATGGCTTTTTTCGCTGACCGGACTTAGAGCCACTAAATCCGGCATTGACTGTCGTGTCTTCGGTGTTGTCGCCATTGTTGTGATGCTTGTGTCTGTTGCGCCGTGGCTTGCCGTTGCTATCTCTGGCATCTGAAGTGCCAGGGTTCTTTGATGTGTTGTTGCTACGAGCCAGCCAGCTGTCCTCGCCCGCGCAAAAGCGGGTCATGATTGTCGTGAGGGCTGCCATGGACTTCGGCTTCTCTTGGCCGAGGTGTTGGGCGAGACACTCATCGCGGATGTTATGTTTAAAGGCCGCTAGGGCTTTGACATCCGGACAGTCAACAATTTGGTTCTTCTTAGTTAGGAACCGAGTCCACTTTTTCCTGGCTGACTCTCCGGGCTGTTGGGTTATGTGACTTAAGTCATCAGCATACGGTGGTCGCACATAAGTGCCCTGGAAGTTTTTAAGGAATGCGTCTTCCAGGTTCTCCCAACTGCCAATGGAGTTTGTTGGCAGGCTATTCAGCCAATCCCGAGCTTGTCCTTTGAGATAAAGTGGGAGGTACTTGATGGTGTGTAGATCATCACCGTGGGCCATGTGAATGTGGAGAAGGAAATGTTCAATCCATACCGTGGGGTCTGTTGTACCATCATATGATACAATGTTCACGGGTTTAAACCCTTCTGGGAATTCATGATCCATTACTTCATCAGTGAAGCATAGGGGGTATGTGGCGCCTCTATGTTGGGCTACATCACGACGCAGTTCAAATGAGTCTCGTCTGTTGTATTCTGCCCGACCGGACTTGTTTTTAGTATATCCAGCGTGACGGTCATCGTCACGCGTTGGGGCGCGCCCCCGTGATCCGTAGATCGATCTTGACTGTCCTGCTTTGTTTTCCAATACGTCTCGCAGGTCCTGCGTGTACCCCCAGGCCTTGGTGTTTTTGTTTGACTGACCCGCTTTGTCTCGGCCACGAGGTGGCCGGTCAGCCGCATCGTGCGCTGGTAGTGTGGGCTTTAATGCCTCCTCCTCGAGTTGAGGTAGCAACCTGTGCTTTGGGTAACTTTTGGTTGGGCACTCGAGTCCGTATTCCTCGGCTGCCAGGACCTCAGTCCATCTATCAGTTAGCAGATCTTGATCAGCTTGAAGCTGCTGTTGCTTCTTCTTCAGGCTTTTTGCAGTGGCTATAAGCCAGCACTTGAAGCGCTCCTGCTCGACGGGATCCTCAGGCACGATGAATTCTTCGTCGCCAAGGCTCACTTCGTCGTCGGAGAGGGGCATGTAATTTTCATGCTCTGATTCTCCATCTGTTGCCTTTTCCTTGGGGCTAGCTTGCCCATCCTCTCATTCGGCCTGCTCGAAGCCTGGCTGGGCGGGATTGTTTTCGTCTTCGGCACCATCCGGATTGCTATCATCTCTTGTGCCGGTATCGCTATTTTTGCCATGGCGGGGCTTAGAGCGGCTCCTATGACGCCGGTGCTTAGATTTCTTTTCGAGGGGATTATCCTCCGTTGCCTCGTCGCCACCGCCTTCTTTGGGGGTGTCCACCATGTATATATCGTATGATGAGGTGGCTGCCCAGCGCCCCGTGGGTGGTGGTTCCCGTTCTTCTCCTGGATCATCGTCCATACCGTCGATGTCTTCGGAGTAGAAGTCGAGCATGTCGGTTAAGTCATCGACAATGGCTATTAAGTGGGTGGTGGGTGGTGGGTGGGGAACGAATTTCTTCGTCGTCTGCTTCTCACTCAAGCCGGACATAGTTCCGACAGGAGTCCCCTGACAGAGAGAGAGACCTCAATGACTTTAGCACATCGCCTAAGGGCGAGTGCTGAAAGATATCCGTGGAGGTAAACTCCATGATGGGTGCCCAATCGGATTCCACAGGCACGGACGTGCGCGGTCCGGAGCCTATGACCGGAGATGAGTCCGAGGGTCCGATGACACAGACCTCTTTGGAGGCGAAGTCTGTGTTCGGCTCTATCGCTGATGAGTGTGCGGTCTCCGGGGCGGGGTCTATCCACCCATCCTCGGATGGCACAATCTGCTCCAGATTAAGGGCCGGATGGGCCGCAGGTGTGATCTCCCGAACACCGTCCGATGGCAGATCTAAGTCATGCTCATCATGGCTGTTCGGCGCACCTGACATGGGCTCGAATCCGTCGAAGACCAAATCTCCGCATATGTCGGCAGTGTATTTCAAGTTTCTGAACCTGGCCTGATGGCCAGGGCGTAGCTATCGATCTATTCCAAATGGCCAAGCGAGTTGGCCCGCAGTACGAAGCCGCCGAATACGAAGATTTGTCCAGGGAGGAAAACCTCACCTTGATCGCATCGTTGCAGACGATCGAAGGAGCCATCAAGCCTTATCGTGACGGCAGAGTGGAACTCTCAATGAAAGCACCAATGTCAGTGTCAAAACCGGCGGATCTCGGGTAGGGGGTCCCGAACTGTGTGTCTAAGGCTAATGGTAACAGGAGGCGGGGGACACAATGTTTACCCAGGTTCGGGCCATCTCGATGGAGGTAATACCCTACTTCCTGCTTAATTGATCTTGATGATATGAGTATTACAAGAGTTGATCTACCACGAGATCGTAGAGGCTAAACCCTAGAAGCTAGCCTATGATTATGATTGTTGTTGTCCTACGGACTAAACCCTCCGGTTTATATAGACATCGGAGGGGGCTAGGGTTACACAGAGTCGGTTACAAAGAAGGAGATCTACATATCCGAATTGCCAAGCTTGCCTTCCACGCAAAGGAGAGTCCCACCCGGACACAGGACGAAGTCTTCAATCTTGTATCTTCATAGTCCAACAGTCCGGCCAAAGTATATAGTCCGGCTGTCCGAGGACCCCCTAATCCAGGACTCCCTCATACGTCAATTATGTAAAAAAATGTTGGAAGCTTGATAGAATTGCCAGAAGCCTCTTCAGCATCCGGGTCCATGTGCCATGCACAAAATTATACTCCTTCGTTCCTAATTATTTGTCTATTTACTTATTTCAAATGGGCATATTTTAGAGTGTAGATTCACTCATTTTGCTTCGTATGTGTACTCCCTCCGTTCCTAAATACTCTATTTGTCTTTCTAGAGATTTCGACAAGTGACTACATACGGAGCAAAATGAGTGAATCTACACTCTAAAATATGTCTATATACATCCGTATGTAGTAGTCCATTTGAATCTCTAAAAAGACAAATATTTGAGTAGTCACTAATTGAAATATCTAGAAAGACAAATACTCCGGAGTATATTTAAGAACCGAGGGGGTAGTGCACTACCGCATGAGAGACTCAGCCCGATCGTTGTGCCGCATTAATAGTGAGTAATGTGCAGTCAAATCATAAGACCCACCTTTCCCACTGTAAGTTGCTCGGAAGAAGCAACCATCAATACGCTCTTCTTTGAATCCGCTCATACTACTCCATCCGTCATTGTTTATAGAGCGTACTTCAGAAAAAAGAAAAAATCTGTGGGACCAAGGCGACTAGCGATCGGCCCGAAAAACAACATTGGTAGTTATAGCACGGCGTCTATTACTAGAGGAAATAATGCGTACACATATGCATGCAGTGCTTCCACCCCGGGTACACACATGCATGCACTTACTCCACTCCGTAGTAGTACATCGAGAGAAAATTGTGGACTTGATTGCGGTTACCACGCCCTAATTAATTGAGCATTAAACCAAACGCGTCTAAAGTCTCTCTGGTGGTGGAAATGCATTGAGAGAAATGCATCATAATGAAGCGCGCCCTGTAAACTGTGATGGAGGGAGGAGTAGTATGAAGGTACAAAACCAAGTACGCGTATGGCCAGTTGGTCAACGCACCTCCTCTTGGCATATCACTGACATGTGGGACTGGAGTGTGAGCAAACCGATCTCAACTGACGGCAAAATGGCCAACCCGCCGTTCCTTGAGATAGACGAGGAGCAAGAACACACAGACGGGCTCGCACGGAGGCCAAGATATATTCGAGCATGGTTGGTTGATCGATATCATCATTACATGTTGGGCTGCCATTTTCCGCCCTTCTCCAGAATAAACGTGTACTTTATTAGAGATTAAAAAAATAAGAGTATAGATGCTCCACCATGTGGTTCTAGTAGTAGTACTACTCGTACTACTAAACCTTGCGCTTGTCTCTTCGCCTCTTCGTGAAATCGAACAATGATGGTACTCCGCATGTTGGGTACTACAGTGTATGCCTCTGACAATCTGACACCGAATGGACTAATGCATGTCCACCGCCTCCGCGAGGGTAGGTTGCATTAGTCAAAAGGTGTAAGCGAGCTTCACCTTGTCCTGCAAGCTTCTCCTTGTTCCAAGAGTTGACAGGACACACCAAAAAGTAGTGCTAGTCCATACTCCCTCCTTTCCGGTTAATATGGCTTAATCTTTTTTCCGGGTAAATGAGAGAGCTTTATTCATATATAAGCATTCTTAGGACGATCAGCCAAGACACTGGTCACTAGGAAGCGAGGTACCCCACAAAAAAAGAAGTAGGAAGCGAGGTGTTTCATCAAGCCAGCTCTTGGCCACATTCAAAGTGCAGGAAGCACGGTTCGCACAAAGATGCGCCGCAAGTTTTGCTGACCTATTTACATGCTGAATAACAAAAAAAGAAGAAATATTACTGAGCTCTTCTATTTGTAACAGGATATGAGCCAGAATTAAGAGAGAATTGTGGTGAGTGCTCCATGCAATCAACTTCCATTATCACATGCGAGAACCCTCGAAGAGAACCAAATGTGTTGAAGATTGCTTTATCACATTTTAAAATTAATATAAGAGTGCATACGCTCCTCCATCCAGTTCCTAGTACTATAGTACATACCTCTAAAGACTATAGTAGTAGTACTAGTACTACTAGTAAACTTTGCGCTTGGCTATTCGCCTCTTCGGGAAGTCGAACAATAATAGTACTAGTATAGTGTATGCTTCTGGCAATCTGACACCGAATTAACTGTTGCACGTCCATCGCCTGAGCGAGGGAGAGCTTGCATCAGTCAAAAAGTTTCTCCTTGTCTTGCGAGCTACCGCGCGCAAGCTTCTCCCGTCCTGCAAGCTTCTCCTCATTCGGCAAGTTGATGGGACACAGCAAAGTAATGCTAGTCCATACTGCCTCCTCTCCGGTTAATATGGCTTAATATCAAACGAGATAAATATAGTGTCTGTCACTGTATATTTGTAAAAATATGGTCAGTGGACTTCATAATACGATCATTGCGCTCAATATATATATATATATATATATTCCTATATTTATACGGTCACTAGCTCACCCTGACTGAGTATGTGTGTGCATGCACGTGTAGGTTGAGCACTTGAGCATGACCGTGTGTGTTCCGTCGTGTGCTCGGACATGCATGCATTAGGGTGTCGCACGCGTTTTTGCGGCCATGTGTACATGTGACTGTTGCATACATGTAAGGGGAGTACGTGTAGGGGCCACTAAGGAGCAGTCAAATCACACAGTAAGTTAGTCGGAAGAAGCAACCATCATTTCACTCTTCAATGACATGTACGCAATATAAAATGGTTGATACGGAGAGAAAAAGAAAACCACTATATATGCACTAGCAGGAGCCTAAGCTACAAGCCTGCTTCCTTAGGTTTCTCTCTTCACAAGCATAGAACGACGGTGGCCACATCGCTGGTCACATATCCGGCCTGATCCAGCAGCTGGGGGAAGGGAACAATGTTCTGTGTACACGCGGTCGACATCGGCGAGGGAGAAAACCCACAGTCGGTGCGTCCCAATCAGGGGTCACCACGGTATGGGCCGATGCCGCGTCCCAACCGCCCTTCTAGCTACAGCCCGACGTCCCAGGTAGTCCATCTTCCTTTTGGAGCCGGCTTGCTCCACTGCAGCAGCTCCCCACGTAGCTCCATCTCCATGTCGATCTTTCTCTACTTCTACCGGCTTCTACTTGTAATGAGTTTATGTCTCATGAACTAGTGCCAGTACTATTATTCTAATCACACTTCTTCAATATCTTTGCCATCAGGGATGCTCAGCTCGATTTTAGTGGAACTACACAAAAGCATCGTATGATCCGAGGGTGTCAGCCATCTTTCCTTCGACAGGTTCTACCTGGCCAGGAAATTAAATCATGTTTAGGGTTTAGGGTTTAAGTCGTAGTGACCCCATCAGTAGTTTTTCTTTCGTACACGCTCTCACAACTTTTGTCTTTAGTTGTGAAGCAAATATTGGCTATGATCTGTAAATCATTGAGATGCATCAGGATGCATGTTAGTTTTCCTTTGTATTTGATGGAATGTTGTAACGGGGAAACCTTGGAATAGAAATGAAAATGGAGTGGAAAGTTTCCTTTTTTCCGGAGAAAGAATGGAAACAGAGAGAAACCAACGTTTCATTTTGTTGGATCGCGCCATCGAGCAAAACCAAAGTTTAAATCACGTCTGTCGTGTTCGTGTCTCACCCTCCTCCACGGCTCGACCCCGCACGGTCGCTCGGCATACCACTCACCGCAAACCGAGTATACGATAACTTTCTCGCCTGCTTGTCGATGGATTGCGCCATGGAGTACTAGCACTACTCGAAGAGATTGACGAGTTGGGGGAGGACAGCTAGTTGTAGCACGGACTCCCAAGAACTTTTTACATGCATGTTGTGCCCCGCTATTGCAACCTTTGAATGCAGAGCAGTCGCGTGCACCAGGAAGCGGCGCGGGCGACGCTCTCTCGGCCGGCGCGCCGCTTCAATGCCCGCGCCAGTGAGTGGTTGCGTCTGCTCTAGCCGGGCATGAATGCGACACTGACCATTTTGGGCGGGAAGCACGTGCGGGTGATGAAGAGGGTTCGGGTTGGTTAGGACCGGCCGTGGCAGCGATCCGGACGCCCGCAAACAAGAGATGTTGTACATTAATATTGCTGCATAATTAACAACATAAATAATGTGCTAGTTGGACAAATATGATTGGAGATGGAGATGGAAATGGAATTTTACGTAAACACAGATATGCATGTCTAAGTCTATGTGTGTGTGCGCGACGACTCTCGCAACCTGGAAGCGGGGGCGTGTTTTTGATCGAGTTTTCTTTCTTGGTACGTTTAAAAATTGTCCGCCAGTTTTCGTTTCTTTTTTCCGGGAACGCGTGTATTCTATTTAAAACCACTTATATGGAGATATTTTTTTACTCCATTATAGCCTCTTGTTTGATAGAGTTTCTCGCGTCTCACTCTCTCACCCTCTCCATATAAAAACAAGATGACAGTGTCCACTCTATCTCTCTCCTCACCGGTGGTCACAGATCCGGCCGAATCCCGTCCGCTACGGGAGGTGAGGAGGTGCAGCGTTGACGTTGTCGCCATCGACGATGGAGGAAGCCAATGCGCACCGTCCTCCCAGAGCTGATGCTGGCGCGGACGAAGTCCTCCGCACCCTTGTTCGCTGCCGTCGTGTGGGAAGATCCTACCCGCCTGCCTAAGCGACATCTCGCCCACCTGAGGTATAACTTCTTATACTGGTCCAGCTCCCCAGGTCGCTGCGTGCGGGTTTTCTTCTATGCGACTACTCCCCAGCTCCCCATGTATAGTAGTTAGGGTTCGTCGGCTGGTCCAACATCACAGACTATTATAGAGGAAATGCCACTCGAAAAGTTGTCCTAATTTATGCCTCGGTGGAGGTATACATGTTGTTTCGACAAAAAGTACATGGTGGTTGTGCGGTCATTGTCCATATGCTCCTATTGCTGCTGCTAATCTAATACTATCACTGGTTAAATGAGGAAATGCTTTTTTTCTCGGGAATCCTGGTTTAGTTCCCATCAAGATAATCATGATGCTTCTGTTTGTTGGTGTACTTTTCATTAATTCTTATTGACAATTGAGATGTCGTTGTTAATCTTGTAAAACAAAGTAACAACACTATATCCTTTTTATATTTTTGGAAACAGCGATGCGTATCTCCTTACCCGGGCATGTCTTCCTCAATTTTAGTGGAACTGCACAAAATTGGATGGCCATTGTTGTTCCGCCTCACTGTCTTCTGCCACATGGTTCTTCCTTCCTCGAGCTTGATTACTGAGAAGAAACAGACCGCAATGAGGATTTGTCGAACTTCATAGGTGCCTCACCCAAACTTGATGCCAAATGGATGATGCATCACCACGATGACCTATCGATGCTCATGGTTGCCCCTCATGGTTGCGTCGGCTGGTGAAGCTAATCAATTTTCAATGAAAAACAAGATGTCTTCCATCAATTCTCTTTGCTTGTTACGCACAAAGATGATATCCTTCGTCAGTTCACCTTGGTTGCGTTGGACACGCAGTCATCTTTCACGTTGGTGCAATTTTATCACACAAATTGGCTATGAACCAAATTTTTCCTCGAAGAAGGATCGACGTTGGTACTAAGAGCATAAGTTTTGTATTGATTTCAAAGCCTTCTCACAACTTTGTCTCCAGCTCCCCTGTAGTTTTATTTGTCCAACTATTAACTTTGATTTAAAAGATGGTGTGGACTAAAAACACGGATGGACGTAGTAGCCCTCCTTTTTATTTACTCCACATATTAGATTTGACTGAAGTCAAACTTTGTAAAATTTGACCAAGTTTAGGTCGAACACAACAAACCATAATTATTAGAGAGGGCAAACTGTACATACTCTCAAACCTTTCCAATAATTGAAATTAAAATTCTTTATTTGTACACACTCTCACACGTTTCCGATAATTTTGCGCATGTGTGGTTGTTCACTTAAGGGAGGGTAGTGTACCACACGTGAAGGACAGGAAGTGGGACCAGGACGCATGGATTGTTAGTTCATCGGAAGTAGTAGTAGTTTTCTTCACTGTATGTTAAATAAAGATTTTCGTTTTGTACTTACACAATTTAAAACGATTGTTATGGAGAGAATAAGAAAACCACTCCACTATATATTAGTCGTATACACGAGTACTATATGGACGCAGCTTCATTCACTTTAGTGCACCAGCCTTTTGGTTTATGACAGGTGGGCCCAAAATGTGGCTGGCTCACCTGTTATACAGCCAAAAGCAGGTGCAGTTAAGGCACCGGAGCTCAGTCAGTACTACAGTAGTATATATATAAGTTGTAGCCTCAGCACTTGTTCGCTAGGGTTTGCACTCTCCACACTCTCGCCGCACTACATATATATATATATATACACGTTGGAGGCTCAACGTTCCTTTGCTAGGGTTTGCTATATTCACAGTCTCTCACCCTCTCTTCACCAGATCTAAACAAGACTGCGTTGGTGATACGTCTCCAACGTATCTATATTTTTTGATTGTTCCATGCTATTATATTACCCCTTTTGGATGTTTATGGGCTTTATTTTACACATTTGTATCATTTTTGGGACTAACCTACTAACCGGAGGCCCAGCCCATATTGCTGTTTTTTTGCCTATTTCAGTATTTCGAAGAAAAGGAATATCAAACGGAGTCCAAACTAAAACCTTCGGGAGCGTGATTTTTGGAACGAACATGATCCAGAGGACTTGGAGTGCAAGCCAAGAAGCTGCCGA
>NC_041383.1:264568711-264594799 GCF_002162155.2 Triticum dicoccoides | reverse complement strand
GTAGGGCGCGCCCCCTGTCTCGTGGGCCCCTCGGGTGGCCACCGACGTACTTCTTCCTCCTATATATACCTCCGTACCTCGAAAACATCCAGGAGCACCACGAAACACAATTTCCGCCACCGTAACCTTCTGTATCCTCGAGATCTCATCTTGGAGCCTTCGCCGGCACTCTGCCGGAGGGGGAATCAACCACGGAGGGCTTCTACATCAACATGCTTGCCCCTCTGATGAGGTGTGAGTAGTTTACCACAGACCTACGGGTCCATAGTTATTTGCTAGATGGCTTCTTCTCTCTTTTTGGATCTCAATACATTGTTCTCCCCCTCTCTTGTGGAGATCTATTCGATGTAAACTCTTTTTGCGGTGTGTTTGTCGAGATCCGATGAATTGTGGGTTTATGATCAAGTTTATCTATGAATAATATTTGAATCTTCTCTGAATTCTTTTCTGTATGATTGAGTTATCTTTGCAAGTCTCTTCAAATTATCAGTTTGGTTTGGCCTACTAGATTGATCTTTCTTGCCATGGGAGAAGTGCTTAGCTTTGGGTTCAATCTTGCGGTGTGCTTACCCAGTGACAGGAAGGGTTGCAAGGCACGTATTGTATTGTTGCCATCGAGGATAACAAGATGGGGTTTATAACATATTGCTTGAGTTTATCCCTCTACATCATGTCATCTTGCTTAATGCATTACTCTGTTCTTATGAACTTAATACTCTAGATGCAGGCATGAGTCGGTCGATGTGTGGAGTAATAGTAGTAGATGCAGGCAGGAGTCAGTCTACTTGTTATGGACGTGATGCCTATATACATGATCATGCCTAGATAATCTCATAACTATGCGCTTTTATATCAATTGCTCGACAGTAATTTGTTCACCCACCGTAATACTTATGCTATTTTGAGAGAAGCCTCTAGTGAAACCTATGGCCCCCGGGTCTATCTCTTATCATATTTGCTTTCAATCTACATTTACTTGCATCTTTACCTTTTGCATCTATATTATAAATTACCAAAAATATATTTATCTTACCATACTATCTTTATTAGATCTCACTTTTGCAAGTGGCCTTGACGGAATTGACAACCCCTTTATCGCGTTGGTTGCGAGTTCTCAGTTTGTTTGTGTAGGTGCGTGGGACTTTTAAGGAGCCTCCTACTGGATTGATACCTTGGTTCTCAAAAACTGAGGGAAATACTTACGCTACTATTGCTGCATCACCCTCTCCTCTTCGAGGAAAACCAACGCAAGCTCAAGACGTAGCAAGGAGGATTTCTAGCGCCGTTGCCGGGGAGGTCTTCACTCAAGTCAAGACATACCAAGTACCCATCACAAACCCATCTCCCTCGAATTTACATTATTTGCCATTTGCCTCTCGTTTTCCTCTCCCCCACTTCACCCTTGCCATTTTATTCGCCCTCTCTTTCCCAATCTCCTCCTCTCTTTTTTGCTTGCCGTTTTTCTGTTTGCTTGTGTGTTGGATTACTTGTTGCCATGGCGCAAGATAATACCAAATTGTGTGATTTCTCGAATACCAATAATAATGATTTCCTTAGTGCTCCGATTGCTTCTCTTAATGATGTTGAGTCTTGTGAAATCAATACTGCTTTGCTGAATCTTGTTATGAAAGATCAATTCGCTGGCCTTCCTAGTGAAGATGCCTCTACCCATCTAAACAACTTTGTTGATTTGTGTGATATGAAAAAGAAGAAAGATACGGATAACAATATTGTCAAATTGAAGTTATTTCCGTTTTCACTTAGAGATCATGCTAAAGTTTGGTTTTTGTCTTTGCCTAAAAATAGTATTGATTCTTGGAACAAGTGCAAAGATGCTTTTATCTCTAAGTATTTTCCTCCCGCTAAGATCATCACTCTTAGGAATGATATTATGAATTTTAAACAACTTGATCATGAGCATGTTGCCCAATCTTGGGAAAGAATGAAATTGATGCTTCGCAATTGCCCTACTCATGGTTTGAATTTATGGATGATCATACAAATTTTTTATGCCGGTTTGAACTTTGCTTCTAGAAATCTCTTAGATTCGGCCGTGGGAGGCATGTTTATGGAAATCACGTTAGGAGATGCTACAAAACTTCTTGATAATATTATGGCTAATTATTCTCAATGGCACACCAAAAGATCTTCAAGCAAAAAAGTGCATGCTATAGAAGAAATCAATGTTTTGAGTGGAAAGATGGATAAACTTATGAAATTGTTTGCTACTAAAAATACTCCTCTTGATCCCAATGATATGCCGTTGTCTTCTTTCATTGAGAATAGTAATGAATCTATGGATGTGAATTTTGTTGGTAGGAATAGTTTTGGAAACAATGCTTATAGAGGAAACTTTAATGCTAGACCGTTCCCTAGTAATTCCTCTAATAATTATGGAAATTCCTACAATAATGCTTATGGTAATTTTAATAAGATGCCCTCTGATTTTAGGATAGTGTGAAAGAATTTATGATTTCTCAAAAGAATTTTAATGCTTTGCTTGAAGAAAAATTGCTCAAAGTTGATGATTTGGCTAGGAACATTGATAGACTTTCGCTTGATGTTGATTCTCTTAAACTTAGATCTTCTCCTCCTAAGCATGATATCAATGAGTCTCTCAAAGTAATGAGAATTTCCATTGATGAGTGTAAGGAAAGAACCGCCAGATTGCGAGCTAAGAAAGATAGCTTTATAAAAGCGTGTTCTTCTAGTTTCCATGAAAATAATGATGAGGATCTTAAAGTTATTGATGTGTCTCCTATTAGATCTATGTTTTTCAATATGAATTTTGATTATATGGGACTGATGATGAATCAACTTTCCCTAGAAGGCGTCCCAAGAATTTGGAGTCTTTAGATCTTGATGCTAAATTTGGTAAAAGTGAGATTGGAGAGTCCTCAACTTCTAATAACATTGAACCTACTATCTCATATTTCAAGGAATTTGATTACGATAATTTCTCTTTAAAAGGTTGTATTTCCTTGTTGCAATCCGTTGTTAATTCTCCTCATGCTTATAGTCAAAATAAAGCTTTTACCAAACATATTGTTGATGCCTTGATGCAATCTTATGATGAAAAACTTAATTTGGAAGTTTCTATACCTAGAAAACTTAATGATGAGTGGGAACCTACTATAAAGATTAGAATTAAATATTATGATTGTTTTTCTTTGTGTGATTTGGGTGCTAGTGTTTCCACGATTCCGAAAACTTTATGTGACATTCTAGGTTTCCATGATCTTGATGATTGCTCTTTAAATTTGCACCTTGCGGATTCCACCATTAAAAAGCCAATGGGAAGGATCAATGATGTTCTTATTGTTGCAAATATAAATTGGGTTCCCGTGGATTTTATCGTTCTTGATATAGATTGCAATCTTTCTTGCCCTATTATTCTTGGTAGACCTTTCCTTAGAACGATTGGTGTGATTATTGATATGAAGGAAGGGAATATTAGATTCCAATTTCCATTAAAGAAAGGCATGGAGCACTTTCCAAGAAAGAAAGTCAAATTACCTTATGAATCTATCATACGGGCTACTTATGAATTTAGTGTCAAAGATGGCACTCTTTAGATCTATCTTCGCTTTTATGCCTAGCTAGGGCGTTAAATGATAGCGCTAGTTGGGAGGCAACCCAATTTTCTTTATGTTTTTTGTTTTTGCTCCTGTTTAGTAATAAATCTTGAATCTACCTTCTGTTTAGATGTGTTTTTATCTTTTAATTAGTGTTTGCGCCAAGTAGAACCTATAGGATAACCTACGATGTTAGTTGATTTGATTCTGCTGAAAAACAGAAACTTTGCGCGCATGAATATAATTTTGTTAAATCACAGGAACGTGATTTTGCGTTGATTCTTTTTTCTGCTGTTCAATACACAAATTGTACAGTACTTCCTATTTTTTTAGGATTTTTAGAGTTCCAGAAGTTTGCGTTAGTTACAGATTGCTACAGACTGTTCTGTTTTTGACAGATTATGTGTTTCGTGTGTTGTTTGCTTATTTCAATGCATCTATGGCTAGTAAATTAGTTTATAAACCATAAAGAAGTTGGAATACAGTAGGTTTAACACAAAAATAAATAAATAATGAGCTCATTACAGTACCTTACGTGGTGGTTTTGTTTTCTTTCACTAACGGAGCTTATAAGATTTCCTGTTGAGTTTTGTGTTGTGAAGTTTTCAAGTTTTGGGTAAAGCTTTTATGGACTATGGAATAAGGAGTGGCAAGAGACTAAGCTTGGGGATGCCCATTGAACCCTAAGATATTCAAGAATAGCCAAAAGCCTAAGCTTGGGGATTCCCCGGGAAGGCATACCCTCTTTCGTCTTCGTTCATTGGTAACTTTACTTGGAGCTATATTTTTATTCGCCACATGATATGTGTTTTGCTTGGAGCGTCGTGTATTATATTAGTCTTTGCTTTTTAGTTTACCACAATCATCCTTGCTGTACACACCTTTTGGGGGAAACCTATTTGATTAGAATTTGCTAGAATACTCTATGTGCTTCACTTATATCTTTTGAGCTTGATAGTTTTTGCTCTAGTGCTTCACTTATATCTTTTAGAGCACGGTGGTGTATTAATTTTGAAGAAATTTCTAGTCTCTCATGACTCACTTATATCTTTTTGAGAGTCTTTTAGAACAGCATGATATTTGCTATGGTTACAAAGTTGGTCCTAGAATGATGGGCATCCAAGTTGGGTATAATAAAAACTATCATAGAAAAAGAATTGGATGCTATGATCAATTTGATGCTTGATAATTGTTTTGAGATATAAAGGTAGTAATGTTAGGGTCATGCTAGTGGGTAATTATGAAATTGAGAAATACTTTTGTTGAAGTTGGCAAGTCCCGTAGCACGCACGTATGGTAAAAGTTGTGTGACAAATTTGTTGCATGAGGTGCTCTTTTGATTGTCTTCCTTATGAGTGGCAGTCGGGGACGAGCGATGGTCTTTTCCTACCAATCTATCCCTCTTGGGGCATGCATAGTAGTACTTTGCTTCGAGGGCTAAGTAGACTTTTGCAATAAGTATATGAGTTCTTTTTGACTAATGTGAGTCCATGGATATATGCATACTCATCCTTCCACTTTGCTAGCCTTTATTATTACCGCGCAACTTTCGCTGGTATCATGAACCCCTTATTTACCTTCCTCAAAACATCCACCATACCTACCTATTATGGCATCCATAGCCATTCCGAGATATATTGCCATGAAACTTTCCACCGTTCCGTTTATTACGACACATTCCATCATTGTCATATTGCTCTTTGCATGATCATGTAGTTGACATCGTATTTGTGGCAAGGTCACTTTCATAATTTTCATACATGTCGCTCTTGATTCATTGCATATCCCGGTACACCACCGGAGGCATTCATATAGAGTCATATCTTGTTCTAGCTTTGAGTTGTAATTCTTGAGTTGTAAATCCATAAAAGTGTGATGATCTTCATTATTAGAGCATTGTCCTAGTGAGGAAAGGATGATGAAGGCTATGATTCCCCCACAAGTCGGGATGAGACTTCGGACTCTACAAAAAAAGGCCAAAAAGAAAAAAAAGGCCAAAGAAAAAAAAGAAAGAGAAAAAAATAGAAAAATAAAATGAGAGAAAAAGAGAGAAGGGACAATGCTACTATCTGTTTTTCCACACTTGTGCTTCAAAGTAGCACCATGATCTTCATGATAGAGAGTCTCCTAAGTTGTCACTTTCATATACTAAGTGGGAATTTTTCATTATAGAACTTGGCTTGTATATTCCAATGATGGGCTTCTTCAAAATGCCCTAGGTCTTCGCGAGCGAGCAAGTTGGATGCACACCCACTTAGTTTCTTTTGTTGAGCTTTCATATATTTATAGCTCTAGTGCATCCGTTGCATGGCAATCCCTACTCACTCACATTGATATCTATTAATGGGCATCTCCATATAGCCCGTTAATACGCCTAGTTGATGTGAGACTATCTTCTCCCTTTTTGTCCTCACAACCACCACCATATACCACCATAGTGCTATGTCCATGGCTTGCGCTCATGTATTGTGTAAGAGTTGAAAAAGCTGAAGCGCGTTAAAAAGTATGAAACAATTGCTCAGCTCGTCATCGGGGTTGTGCATGATGGGAGTATTTTGTGCAATGAAAATGAAGCATGGCCTAACTATATGATTTTGTAGGGATAAGCTTTCTTTGGCTATGTTATTTTGATAGGACATGATTATTTGTTAGTATGCTTTGAAGCATTATTATTTTTATGTTTTATAAGCTTTTATTTTGAATCATTTGGATCTGAACATTCATGCCACAATAAAGAAAATTACATTGAGAATTATGCTAGGTAGCATTCCACATCAAAAATTTCTTTTTATCATTTACCTACTCGAGGATGAGCAGGAATTAAGCTTGGGGATGCTTGATATGTCTCCAACGTATCTATAATTTTTGATTGTTCCATGCTATTATATTACCCCTTTTGGATGATTATGGGCTTTATTTTACACATTTATATCATTTTTAGGACTAACCTACTAACCGGAGGCCCAACCCATATTGCTGTTTTTTTTTTTGCCTATTTCAGTATTTTGAAGAAAAGGAATATCAAACGGAGTCCAAACGGAATGAAACCTTCGGGAGCGTGATTTTTGGAACGAACGTGATCCAGAGGACTTGGAGTGTAAGCCAAGAAGCTGCCGAGGCTCCCACGAGATAGGAGGGCGCACCCCCTGTAGGGCGCGCCCCCCTGTCTCGTGGGCCCCTCGGGCGGCCACCGATATACTTCTTCCTCCTATATATCCCTCCGTACCCCGAAAGCATCCAGGAGCACCACGAAACACAATTTCCACCACCGTAACCTTCTGTATCCGCCAGATCTCATCTTGGAGCCTTCGCCAGCACTCTGCCGGAGGGGGAATCAACTACGGAGGGCTTCTACATCAACATCCTTGCCCCTCCGATGAGTTGTGAGTAGTTTACCACAGACCTACGGGTCCATAGTTATTAGCTAGATGGCCTTTTCTCTCTTTTTGGATCTCAATACAATGTTCTCCCCCTCTCTTGTGGAGATCTATTCGATGTAAACTCTTTTTGTGGTGTGTTTCTCGAGATCCGATGAATTGTTGGTTTATGATCAATTTTATCTATGAATAATATTTGAATCTTCTCTGAATTCTTTTATGTATGATTGAGTTATCTTTGCAAGTCTCTTCGAATTATCAGTTTGGTTTGGCCTACTAGATTGATCTTTCTTGCCATGGGAGAAGTGCTTAGCTTTGGGTTCAATCTTGCGGTGTCCTTACCCAGTGACAGAAAGGGTTGCAAGGCACGTATTGTTTTGTTGCCATCGAGGATAACAAGATGGGGTTTATAACATATTGCTTGACTTTATCCCTCCACATCATGTCATCTTGCTTAATGCGTTACTCTGTTCTTATGAACTTAATACTCTAGATGTAGGCAAGAATCAGTCGATGTGTGGAGTAATAGTAGTAGATGAAGGCAGGAGTCGGTCTACTTGTTATGGACGTGATGCCTATATACATGATCATGCCTAGATAATCTCATAACTATGCGCTTTTCTATCAATTGCTCGATAGTAATTTGTTCACCCACCGTAATACTTATGCTATTTTGAGAGAAGCCTCTAGTGAAACCTATGGCCCCCGGGTCTATCTCTTATCATATTTGCTTTCAATCTACTTTTATTTGCATCTTTACCTTTTGCATCTATATTATAAAATACCAAAAATATATTTATCTTATCATACTATCTTTATTAGATCTCACGTTTGCAAGTGGCCGTGAAGGTATTGACAACCCCTTTATCACGTTGGTTGCGAGTTCTCAGTTTGTTTGTGTAGGTGTGTCGGACTTTTGTGGAGCCTCCTACTGGATTGATACCTTGGTTCTCAAAAACTGAGGGAAATACTTACGCTACTATTGCTGCATCACCCTCTCCTCTTCGAGGAAAACCAACACAAGCTCAAGACGTAGTAGTTGGCCTCCTGTCTCTCCCCCTCCCCTCACGGCTGGTGAAGGAGGCATCCGGATCCCGTCGCACCAGGAAGGGGAGGAGGTGCAGCGTTCACTCTATCGCCTTCGGCGAGGGAGGCAATCCACTGCCAGCTGTGTTGTTCTCTTTCACCCAACGCTGTGTGGGAGGGCCACCGACCCCTTCTTCCTTGCTGTCGTACGTAGTGTGGGCAGATCCGGTCTCCCGCTGCACGCCTTGCCACATCCCGACAACCCTAAGGTATAAGTTTCTCTGAAACCGTCGTTGCTCTAGCTGCATGTGGATCTTTTTTGATCTGTAGTCTAATCTAGGTCTTGGTTCAAAGAGGAAAGAAGGGTGCGGTGGGCTGGAGCATGGATCCAGGACGTGGTTCAATGAGGAAAGGAGGGACAGAAAGTAGTATAGACTGGCTATCCAGCCGTTTTGTTGGTCGAAAAGGAAAAAAGGGGGTAACCCAGTACACACATCTATAAGGAACCGATCTCTTTGTTGAAAAGGGAAAGAAATTGGGGGGGTCGGGTAGTTTGTGCAGGACTAGATTTGCTGCCCTCACATAGGAAAAAGGTTCAAAGAGAAAAAATATGGGACCAACGCAGATATGCTGCTTGGCTACATACTCTGCATCACCCATTTATACGTGTGCACGCACATGGTCTTGGCATGTCCCATACAACTATTTTGTTGTTCTTAATCTAAGAATGCATCAGAAAAATTGAAGCAATGTCACTATTAAAAGTAAATTACATTTTTTAATGAATGTTGTTTTAAGAAATGTCTCTGTTAATATGAATCAATGCAACCGTTTTAGAATGCTACTATCCTACTTTGTTTTCCATGAAGATAAGTTAGATGCTTCTTTCTGTCACCGTTTGTTTCATCCTCCTTTATCGGCAAGTAATTGTTTCATTTTTTGCCTCTGTTAAAACATGGGTATCTATTCAACTTGTTGCTATTGCGACACTTTGCTCCTCTACACGAAACACTTTGCTTGATTTCAGTGCAACTGCACCAAATGAGATTGGATTTCCTATTCGTGTTGGCAGATTCATAGGTGATCTTGTGTGCGTCATGACAGGTTGGTACTTGCCTTCATCCACATGATCGTGCAGTGTGTTTTGAGATGATGTGCTACTTGTACTGGTACTGTTTTAAATAAATGTTATATTGAAGCTATTGTATTGCTCTCTTTTCCCATTAAATAGTGAACAAAAATGGCACCAACCTAGAAATGATGCTTGTTGCTTTGTTACAACAAACTCTGCATCACCCCCTTTATAAGTAGATGGAAGCACATGGTGTTGTTGCGCCCACTCTCCCCTGGAACTGTTTATGCTTTTTGTTAATCTAATGCCGCTTGTAAAATTAAGCAATGCCACTCTCAAAATTAACTACTGAATCTTATTTCAAAACTGCAACACTTGTTAGGGATTGGTGGGATTACCATCTTTGTGGCCGCATGTTTCATCCTCCTTTATTAGTTAGTAACTGATTCTTTTTTTGCCTCTATTTAAACAGGGATATCTATGCAACTTGTTGCTATTGCGACATTTTGCTTCGCTACGTGAAACACTTTGCTTGATTTTAGTGCAAGTGCACAAAACGAGATTGGATTTCCTATTCGTGTTGGTAGATTCGTATTTTATGATGGTGGTCTCATGAAAGGTCAGCACATGCCTTCATCCACATGATTGTACAGTGTGCTTTGAGATGTTGTGCTACTTGTATTGGTACTATTTTAAATAAATGTTGAATTGAAGCTATTGTATTGCTGTCTTTTCCCATTAAGTAGTGAACAAAAATGTGACCAACCCAGACATGATGCTTGTTGCTTTGTTACAACAAACTCTGCATCACCCCCTTTATAAGTAGATGGAAGCACATATTGTTGTTGCGCCCACTCTCCCCTGGAACTGTTTATGCTTTTCGTTAATCTAATGCCTCTGGTAAAATTAAGCAATGCCACTCTCAGAATTAACTACTGAATCTTATTTCAAAACTGCAACACTTGTTAGGGCTTGGCGGGATTACCATTTTTGTGGCCGCATGTTTCATCCTCCTTTATTAGCCAGTAATTGATTCCTTTTTTGCCTCTGTTTAAACAGGGATATCTATTCAACTTGTTGCTATTGCGACATTTTGCTTCGGTACACGAAACACTTATGTTTTAAGAGTGTTTTCTGCAGTTCAACTTGAATGTCACACCGGCGACTTTGCTTAATTTTGGTGGAACTGCACAAAAGGAGATCGAGATTTCATATATGTGTTGGGATATGTGTCCAGTCTTCCTCTCGATCTATTTCAAATCTTGGTCAAGAAAGGTCAGTACCGACTTTCATCCACATGATGCTGAAGTGTGCTTTGAGATGTTGTGCTACTTGTATTGGTACTGTTTTGGATAAATGTTGAATTGAAGCCATTGAACTGTTGTCTTTTACCATTAAGTGAGCAAAAATTGTTCCAACCCAGACATGATGCTTGTTTCTTTGTTACAACAAAACTCTGCATCACCCTGTTTATAAGTAGATGGAAGCACATGTTGTTGTTGCGCCCACTCTCCCTGGAACTGTTTATGCTTTTTGTTAATCTAATGTCGCTGGTAAAATTAAGAAATGCCACTCTCAGAATTAATTAACTACTGAATCTTAGTTCAAAACTGCAACACTTGTTAGGGATTGGTGGGATTACCATTTTTGTGGCTGCATGTTTCATCCTCCTTTATTGGTCGGTAATTGATTCCTTTTTTGCCTCTGTTAAAATGAATCAGTCACATTGTTTTAGGAATGGTACTATCCTGCTTTGTAGTTCTTTCTACATGTTTAACCAAGGTATTGTTAAGATAATGTCTCTGTTAAAATGAATTAGTCGCATTGTTTTAGAAATGGTACTTTTCTGCTTTGTCATTCCTTATACATGTTGAAACAAGGCATTGTTAAGATAATGTCTCAGTCAATATGAATGAATCACACTGATGGAGTGCTTTGTTTCCCATTAAGATAAGGTAGATCAATAGATGCTTTTCTTGTGGGAGTACAAGTCATCAACCATTATTTCTCAGTAATTGTTTCCCTTATACCTATTGTTGCTTACAGGGATATCAAAATTAAAGCTCGGCTTTATTCCGACTTCGATTTTAGTTGAACTGCACAAAAGGAGCCAATGTGTCCAAGGCAAACTGCTGCATTACTGGGTCCAGTTGGTCATTCCACTTTGCAGAAAGAAGTAGCCACTGTTTGCGCTACATTACAGATGGAATGACCAAGAAGCTTTACAGAGTATTAGTAGACGCTGGTGACATGACTAGTCTGCAGAGAGCATAGGCAACTCTACAACACGTGGAGTGCACTGGGAAAAAAGTGCCCAAACAAGTACAAGAAGCCACGACAGGACTCCATGATCATAGGCATTACATATTTTGAATGGGAAAGCTTGTCAAAGTTTAATCATTGATGCTAGCAAGAATACGTTAGTTTAATATATTGGAACTGGAAAACCTTGTCAAAATTTGCTCATTGATGTTGGCCACAAGACATGCATTTGATATTTTTGAGTGGGACACCCTTTGCTGTGAGCAGCGTCGATCGTTTTTTTCCTATTCCTGTGTTCATTTTAGAAGTAAATAGTTACTCTGCTGAGATATTCCTGTGTTAAGAGTTTGTTCTGAATATTGTCTATGTAATGCCAGGCCTTGTGTTTGATTGCAAAGTTGAGCTTGGAATGTTGTGGCATGCGGCATCACGAGCTGTTCACCGTGCCTCCTATGAATAATGCTTTGTATTGTTTTGCATGTGGATCTAATGCCAGTGATTTGCTTGTTAAGAAGATCATCCTCTTCTGTTGTTTCCATGCTTAAGAAGTTCATCTTCTTATGTTTCATTCATAGCCTATACGACAAGTCGGGTAGGTTAGACGTGAAACCATATGATCTTCCGAACAACTCATCATCTTAGGCCGTGATTGGATCGTTGTTTTCCTACCAAAACCGCTTGTAAAACTGACACTTGTAAATAAAAGCAGATGGTCTCGGGCGAAGCGCTTGGTTGGTCGATTTTGACTAGTAAAATATACACTGGTCTCTCAAATTACACGTGTAACCCATCGGTTTTACTTACAAACCTCGGGCCCTCGGTTTCATTACGCCTGTATTTTACCCGTTGTTTCCGATGACGAGTAAATTACACTTGTATGTTAATACATGTGTGAAATAAACCAGAGCTCCCAAGCGTGGCCTTACCGTTTCATGCCATCTTAGTCTCTCGAAGGTGCTCATAGGTGTCTAATGATCCTGGCTTCCTGAATGAGCAGCGGGCGTTGTATCAGACCATCCGTAGGGCCCGCGAGGCCCTCTCCATCGTCCTTCGACTTGTTGCACTCGCCGTAGCGCCGAGCATTGTTAACATCGTCAATGAACATGAGGATTCAGGAGATGACTTTATTTGGACTGGATGACAGTAGGGACCCATTAGGACCATAGCCGTATGTACACAAGTGCCTCCTTATTATGTACAACTATATTTTTTTTGCTTCCTCCTGGTTTCCTGACATCACGGTCCCACACCATTGTCAACCTATGTAGTCAATATAAACAAGAGAATTGCACAAGGTGCGGCCGACAGCTAGGACCAAGCATCTCGAGCAGTATTTATGTTTTTGAGACATGAGCACTATAGAGTTTTTCTGGGCAATGATTTCGTTGTTGTTTAGAGAAGAGCAGGGTATTAACTGGGCGGGTTGTGGCCCGTCTAGCCCAGGCCAGATATCCAGCCCAAATATTAATTTTTTCAAGATGAAAATGGCTAGCCCAGCTATATGTTTTTTGAGGAATAACCAGGCAAGGCCAACTTGTTATTCTCCACCCCGCTGGGCTGCAAATCTTTCCTAGGAGGGATCATTAGGATTAACAGGAAAATGGTCTTTAAAAAATAATAAATGGGATGTAATTATAAAAACTGGGCAGTACCTATAAAAAATGCACCAAACACGAAATTGGTTTATAAAATATTATTTATGGATTTTGAAACTCTTAATTTTTAATTGTTGCGCGTGCAATGTTTCGTCGGATTTTTATGTAACACAAATTTATATTTAATGTGACTAGAAATTTCGGGATAAAAATATTTTGGAGCCCATCAAATTGTGAGAAATTTTATTGAATTCTGTCTTGAACGGTTGGTTGAAATTATTAATCGTTGTCCTAGCTAGAAAATGGGATATACTTTTAACAAACTGTAAATGGGTTGTAGTAAATTCCATTAGAATTTAAAAATGGGCTGTACATTCTTACAAATAGCAAATGGGCTATAAGTTCTCTGCCACACACTTGTGGGCCTACTAAGTTGATGCGTCCCCTAAAAAAATTAGTTGACGTGTATGCAAGGCTTTGTCAACTTATTATAGTCAACACATGGTTCTAGCAGTAGTGGCCGTTGGATGTCTATCCAACGGATGTCGTGCTTCTTCTTCAATCTCGGATATTGTAGCTTTGGACGCCCAAAAAATGATTCCTCCCCCTAACATCTATGGGCCTACTAAGTTGGCGCGTACTGTCGGTGTCAAAACCGGCGGATCTCGGGTAGGGGGTCCTGATCTGTGCGTCTTAGGCTGATGGTAACAGGAAGCAAGGGACACAATGTTTACCCAGGTTTGGGCCCTCTTGATGGAGGTAAAACCCTACTTCCTACTTGATTGATATTGATGATATGAGTAGTACAAGAGTAGATCTACCACGAGATCGTAGAGGCTAAACCCTAGAAGCTAGCCTATGATGATTATGATTGTGATCGGCCTTCTAAGGACCAACCTCTCCGGTTTATATAGACACCGGAGAGGGCTAGGGTTTAAATGGAGTCGGTTACAAGGAAGGAAATATAATATCCGGATCGCCAAGCTTGTCTTCCACGCAAAGGAGAGTCCCATCCGTACACGGGACAGAGTCTTGAGTCTTGTATCTTGACGCTCCGATAGTCCGGACGATGTATATAGTCCGGCAGTCCGGATACCCCCTAATCCAGGACTCCCTCAGTAGCCCCTGAACCAGGCTTCAATGACGATGAGTCCGACGCGCAGTCTTGTCTTCGGCATTGCAAGGCGGGTTCCATCTCCGAATACTCCAAAGTACCTATTATGACGAATAGTGTCTGGCTTCCCATCAATGTTGTACTCCTCGGCTTCTGTACCTCAATAATGACCATATCCACGTGTCGAGCGAATGCGAGGAGCCGAGGCATTTTTGCCTTTGCCACCCCCGATCCTTCGGGTTAACCGTCTATTTGAAGAGACGGGGATTCTCAGATCCAAATCTCACTCTCCCCCCACGAGCGAGCATCCAACAAAGCGCTCCGGAAAAACCATTCCAACATGGCCGGTCATCGCAGCTCTTCTTCTCGCTCTCCTCGCTCCAAGCCGGGGGACTGGGAAGAGTGTTCAGTTCCTCATAGCCGTCTGATAGATTTAAAACCCAAGGGTTTCTCCCATCGGCATTCATGGTCCCCGTCTGAGCCGGAATAGCCACCTATAATGGCGGGGAACAAGCGGAGGGATCTCCTAATCCATCTCCAGAGGAGCGAATATGCCTCATTCTGCATCTTCTAAGAGGCATCGGGTTTCCCATCCACCCATTCCTTCGCGGGCTCCTGGAGTTTTACGGCCACCAGTTGCACAACTTCACCCCTGCCTCCATGCTACATATAGCAGGATACGCTGCCCTTTGCGAGCTATTTCTAGGCTGCGAGGCTCACTTCGGGTTATGGAAGAAGTTGTTCTGCCTTGTCCCTCGCAACCAGGGAGAATCCCTATGTCAAGTGGGCGGGGCCGAAGTATGGCGCATTGCCGATACAGGATACCTATCCGGCACTCCCAAGAAGGCACCAGAGAACTGGCCTTCGGAGTGGTTTTACGTTGATGACGTTCCCCTTCCGGATCCAGTCCGGACAGGTCTCCCCAAGTTCAGTAACGCCCCGCCGAGGGCACGTCTAAGCTGGCGCCCCCGAGGCCCCCGAGAGGAGGATACTAGGTAAATACACTTCCTGATGAGCAGGATAAAGTTACTAGCAAAATCCGGACTGACGATGGTCGAGGTTATGGCAATATGCATAATGCGGGGAGTGCAACTGCTTCAATATCGGGGGAAGCCCATGTGGCACTACAACGGGGAAGATGATGCCACCCGCTGTGGTCGTAAGGGTCCGGACTCCGCCACTGCCCTGGCAAGGATATTGTCCGACTTATACAAAGGAGAAGAGGAAGAATTCCTTCACATTAAACCGCGGGATGGATTCTCTATGTACAACCCCCCAAACTGGGTAAGTCGTCATTCCTTTCCCCGCTTCACTTATTGTGGCGTTCTTCGCTAAGATTACCTGCCCTGATATTTCCGAGCAAGAACTGAGGAGGGCCGTAGAAGGAATCTCCAGCCCTTCCCCGCAGCCAGAGGACCCCGGAAGGGCCCTCGATCCAGGATTCGAAGAAGATCCGGATATTACCATGGAGCTTGTCAACGGGATGTTTTATCAGGCGAGCTGCGACGGCGCCTCAGTGTCTATTATTGCCGACTATCCCGGACTTCTACCTACGTCGCATGTAAGCCAAGCCGAAAACTCTATCCTTCGAAGAGGATTCCTTTCTGATGTCATGCCTTACCCCTGAAGTGTCGTGTTTTTGTAGAGACGACGGTCGGAGCGCGGGGCCGAGCCCCTAGGGACCTATCGGCAAAGGGCGTCTGGATCGGGCAGGCTCAAGAGGAAGGCGGCTAGGGTCGAAACACCACTATAGAGGTAAGGCAAAAACCCATCCTGCGATTATTGTATTTGAAGTGTAACAGCGCCCTTCGTGTCCTGGCAGGAAGAGGAATGGCCGAACTATATCCGAGGATCCTACCAATCACGCCTCCACTAGCCGGATTCCAGAACCGGCTTCGAGAGAGGAGGCGGACGTGGGGCCGATGCCGCATAGTTCTCCGACAAAGGATGCAGATATGCTCCCTGCCACGAATTCCAAAGTAGAGAGCGCCATGAATCACCGGCGCCGACGGGCCATACTTCACACCAACATCTTTTCCGAAGAGGCATTTAATGCTTTCAATTCGGGAGACGCATACATTCGAGCGACGGACCAGTATACCAAAGATATACGGGTAAGAAAATTTGATAAGCATGTATAGCAGTAGCCCCTGAGACTTGAAACGGTTGGAACAACTGTTTTAAGGATCAATTTATGCACATGTCCTTGTAGATAAGAATGAGCAATTATCTCGGGAGCTAGTGGAGTGCAAGGCCCAGCTGAGGGCCACGGTTGCCAAGTTAGAGGAATCCCAGAAGGCCTCATCTGGTAACATTTGTCTCAATTGTACAAAGATGCACCCGTTAGTAAGTGGCTGGTATGACAAGTCTAACAGAAAATTCTGCAGACAATCCCGGGGTAAATCCGGAGGGCGTAAGAGATGACGAGTCGCATCTCAAAAGGCAGCTAAAGGCTGGCGAGAGCGTTCTTACGCAAGTTAGGCAGGAGAAGAACAATCTTCAAGATGCCAATGTCCGGCTGGATGTGGAATTAAAAGACGTCCGCGCTCAGCTGGCGAACTCCGTGAAGGAGAACAAAAGGCTTTGACGCGTCATTTATGGTAAGTGCCTAGACGAACTGTAGTACAGCTCGGTGTGGAAGCATATTGAAAGAATTTTTCTTGTAGGAATGTTAACGGGCCGCCCTAAGGAGGAGATGCCCTCATCTACAGGAGATTTACTGCAAGACCTCTCACAACTGCACGAGTGAGCTCGGCAGGTGATGCAGGGTGTTGTCAGGCCTTGTGGCCATCAAGCTTCCTGCCGAATGGCATGGGGGAGCTTGTGGACATGCTTCAAGGAGCACGGCGGCGCTTCCGATTGTGGAAGATGTCAGCCTGCCAGCAAGGTGCAAGAGAAGCCTGGGCTATGGTGAAGACGCGCTACACAAAGCTGGACCCGAACCATATGGCTGAAGTCGGACCGGCGGTGCCAGATGGGCAAGAAATTCCCGTGAGTCTAGTGTATGACCAGGTAGCGTTAGCCGCAAAGTATTCTCAACGGGATTGTAAGCTAGATAGCCTGTTGGATAGTATAAAGGAGGAATATAGTCAATCCAGGTGACTGTGTAATTCAATGGACATAAGTAGTCCCTAGCCGGATTAAAATCATTTGTCATGGCGGACCTTTTTGCTTCAGCCCCCTGATCTTACAGTCTGGGGTGTGTCCGAATACCCGCTCAGTTATACAGAACCGGGGTATGCGTGGAAACCAGGCGTAGGGGTCACAAGTGCTTGAACAGACAAGTACCCAACTAGTTATGTTATATTACATGGATAGTAAGAGACATCTTCCAGGGAGAATAGTTCCGTTAGGGGTTCCTTTCCCTGGGTATGTATGCGACGATGCACATGTCCGGACTGCGAACAAGGACGCAGGATACAAAACTTCTGGGGATTTACGTTGTAATAAACGAATACATCTTTTGTTCACCGACCGAATATTCTCTTAAGGACGCTGGCTTTCAGCTTCACCCAGTCTGAGGTACACATCCGGCTGAACCGGCAGTAACAATCACAGAGGTGCTCCCCTTATGCCCTAGCCGAATTAACAGGAACATAGGGCATAAACACAAGAGCCAGGAAGCCCAGCTTGGCCACATCTTAAGTCATATCGATGCATATAATGGTGAAGAAAAGGCACATATGGAAAAAGGAACGCATATGTGATGGGCAAAAAGCCATTAGAGTAATTATTTTTAGCTTCCGTATAGGAAGCCCCCAAGTATTGCTTACACACATAGTGCGGCCGGAGTGATCCGGGAGTCCGTACTGTATTAAGTACTTTGTGTGAAGAGGAAAAAAGGCCGAGAAAGGAAAAGGGAGGGAGCATAATTAAAAAGGAGGGGGTAAGGAGACAAACACTTAGTTCAGCGCTAGGCGTAGAATCTCCGGAGTCTGGCCGCGTTCCATGGGTTCGGCTCGAGTCTGTTATCGGATGCATTACGTAAGCAGTACGCTCCTCCAGTGAGAACTTTGTCAATGACGAAGGAACCTTCCCACTTGGGTTTGAGCTTGTCCTTCTTCTTCTCCGATAGGCTTAGAACGAGCTTGCCAATATTATAAGTTTTGGCCCGCACTTCTCTGCTTTGGTACCATCGAGCATGTTGCTGATAAAATGCAGAGCAGGCTTTTGTGATGTCGCGCTCCTCATCCAGGGCATCCAAGTTATCATGCCGATCTAACTCGGCTTCCTTCTCTTCGTACATGCGTACGCGTGGCGAATCATGTATTATGTCGCAGGGTAGTACTGCTTTCGCGCCGTACACCATAAAAATCGTGTATATCCGATGGTGAGATTCAGCGTGGTCCGCAGCCTCCAGAGTACGAAGTCGAGCTCTTCAAACCAGTGCGTGTCCGACTATGTCAAGGATCGCACTAGTCTGGGTTTGATGCCGCTCATGATGAGACCATTTTCCCGTTCGACCTGGCTGTTTGTTTGGGGATGGTAGATGGAAGTGTAGTCGAGCTTAATGCCTATTTTGCTGCACCAAGTTTTCACTTCAACGGCTGTGAAGTTTGAGCCATTGTCAATGATGATGCTATGGGGGACGCCGTATCGGTGTACGACCCCGGATATGAAGTCTATTACTGGTCCGGATTCGGCCGTTTTGACTGGTTTGGCTTCTATCCATTTGGTAAACTTGTCCACCATGACCAATAAGTATTTTTTTCTTATGGCTTCCCCCTTTAGGAGGTCAGACCATATCCAGCCCCCAGACCGTGAAGGGCCAAGTTATGGGGATTGTTTGGAGAGCGGTAGGGGCATATGACTCTGATTGGCAAAGAGCTGGCACCCGACGCAGTGTTGGACAAGGTCCTGTGCGTCTGCTCCGGCCGTCGGCTAATAGAAGCCTATGCGGAAGGCCTTGCTGACTAGTGCTCGAGCCGCGGCGTGGTGCCTTCCCAGTCCGGAATGGATTTCAGCCAAGAGCTGCCGCCCTTGCTCTTCGAAGATGCACCTTTAGAGCACTCCGGTCGCACTTTTCTTATAGAGTTCCCCTTCATGGACTTTGTAAGCTTTAGAATGCCGAATGATGCAACGTGCTTCATTTTGGTCTTCGGGGAGCTCCTGCCTGTTTAGGTAGGCCAAGAATGGCTCAGTCCACGGGGCGATTACAGCCATGATTTCGTGGGTCGAAGATGTTATTTCGGTGGTAGAGCCTCCGATTATGTCTGATAGTTCGGAACCTGGGGTTGTATTCGGATCTATGCCTGTATTGCCGGACTCCCCTTCCCAAACCACGGATGGCTTGAACAGCCTTTCCAGGAATATGTTAGGTGGGACAGGGTCGCGTTTAGCACCGATGCGGGCGAGGATATCCACCACTTGATTGTTTTCTCGAGCCACATGCTGGAATTCGAGCCCCTCGAACTGAGCTGACATTTTGAGGATGGCATTATGGTAGGCCACCATTTTCGGATCCTTGGCATCAAAGTCTCCATTTATTTGTGATATTGCAAGGTTTGAATCCCCGTGCACTTCTGGGCGTTGAATGCCCATAGAGACTGCCATCCGAAGACCGTGCAACAGAGCCTCGTATTCGGCTGCATTGTTGGAGTCTGTGTATAATATTTGGAGGACGTACTAGACCATGTCTCTGATGGGAGACGTCAGGACTACACCTGCTCCCAATCCGGCCAGCATTTTAGAGCCGTCGAAGTGCATGATCTAGTTAGAGTACGCGCCGTACTCTTTAGGGAGTTCAACTTCTGTCCATTCGGCGACAAAGTCAGCTAGTACTTGCGACTTGATGGCCCACCATGGCTTGTATGTTATGTCGAACGGAAGGAGCTCGATGGCCCATTCAGCGATCCGGCCCGTAGCGTCTCGGTTATTTATTATGTCGTTGAGTGGTACTTCGGAGGCCACCGTAATCGAACACTCTTGAAAGTATTGTCGTAGCTTCCGGGATGCCATGAAGACCGCATATGCTATTTTTTTATAGTGTGTGTATCGGGATTTGCATGGGGTGAGGACCGTGGATATGTAATAAACCGGCTTCTGGAGCGGGAATTTGTATCCATCAACCTCTCGTTCGATGATGAGCACTGTGCTTACAACTTGATGTGTTGCAGCTATGTACAGCAGCATAGGTTCGTCGATATTTGGCGCTGTTAGGACTAGATTACTGGCCAATAAGGTCTTTATTTCTTCTAGTTCGGCCGCGACCGCATCCGTCCACACAAAGTGCTCGGTGCACCGAAGAAGGCGGTAAAGAGGTAACGCCTTTTCTCCTAACCTGGAGATAAAGCGGCTCAAAGCAGCCACGCATCCAGCTAGTTTCTGGATGTGCTTGAGGTCTATTGGTATAGCCAACTGCGACATAACTCGGATTTTTGCCGGATTCGCTTCAATTCCTCTATTGGAAACAATGAAGCCCAGCAGTTTCCCAGAGGGGACGCCAAAAACGCATTTTTCCGGGTTCAGCTTGATGTCGTATGTTCGGAGGTTATCGAACGTAAGCCTCAAGTCATCTATTAGGGTTTCGACGTGTCTTGTTTTTATGACCATGTCGTCCACATATGCCTCCACTGTTTTGCCGATTTGCTTTTCCAAGCATGTTTGAATCATGCGTTGATAGGTTGCACCACATTTTTAAGCCCGAAAGGCATAGTGTTGAAGCAGAAAGGGCCATATGGCGTTATGAAAGCTGTTGCAGCTTGGTCGGACTCTTCCATTTTTATTTGATGGTATCCAGAGTATGCGTCGAGGAAACACAGCGAGTCGTGTCCTACTGTGGCGTCGATGATTTGATCGATGCGAGGGAGGGGAAAGGGATCCTTGAGGCAAGCCATGTTGAGGTCTTTGAAGTCGACGCATAGGCGCCAGGATTTGTCCTTCTTTGGTACCATTACCAGATTTGCCAGCCAATCCGGATGCTTGATATCTCTGATGAATCCGGCCTCGAGTAGCTTGGCTAGCTCTTCCCCCATGGCATGACGTTTGGGCTCTGAAAACCGCCTTAGAGTCTACTTGACGGGTTTGTATCCTTTTAGTATACTGAGGTTGTGTTCGGCCAATCTGCGTGGGATGCCCGGCATGTCCGATGGATGCCAGGCAAAAATGTCGCAATTCTTGCGTAAGAAGTTTCGCAGCGTGGCGTCCATCACGGGGCTCAACTGTGTCCTGATGGAAGCTGTCTTTGTGGGGTCCGTTGGATGGACTTGGAATTTGACTATATCGTTTGCGGGTTTAAATGAGGTGTACTTGGGTCGCTTGTCGAGTATCACGTCATCCCTATCCACGGTGGCATGCAGTGTTGTTAATTCTTCTGCTGCTAGGGCTTCGGATAATGCTTCCAGGGCTAGTGTTGCGGTTTTGTTTTCGGCGCGAAGTTCGATGTCCGGATCACTGGCTAGAGTGATGATTCCATTGGGTCCGGGCATTTTAAGCTTCATGTACCCGCAATGGGGTATAGCTTGAAAGCTTGTAAACGCGTCCCGCCCTAGAAGGGTGTGGTATCCGCTGCTGAAAGGAGCCACTTGGAATGTCATTTCTTCGGACCTATAATTCTCCGGGGTGCCGAATACCACATCGAGTGTGATTTTTCCCGCACACCGCGCTTCCCGACTAGGGATAGTTCCCCTGAAGGTTGTGCCGCTTTGTTCAATGCGGCTTTTATCAGTTTCCATCTTGTTGAGTGTTTCTTCATAGATCAAGTTTAATCCGCTTCCGCCGTCCATTAGTACTTTAGTGAGCCGAAAGCCGTCCACGATTGGGCTAAGGACCAGAGCGGGCGGTACCCGGACGGTCTGGAATCAAGGTTCGTCACTGGCATTAAAAGTTATAGCAGTGTTGTTCCACGGATTTATTTTTGCCACATGGCAGATTTCAGCAGAGCTTCGATGAGCTCTCTTGCGCCTACTATTTGAGGCGAAAGTCTCGAAGACTGTGAGTACCGTATTGTGTTCTTTGGCGGGATGTTGTTCTGCTTTATGGCTTACAAGAAGATCCTCGCCACTTTTTTCTACCTGCCGAAGTATCCAGCATGCCCTAAGGCTATGGGTTGGTGTTGTGTCCAACGTACTGTGGAGTTTACATGGCCCATTGAGCCATTCTTCCAATACGGTTCCATGCCCTAGGGTGGGCTTTGGCTTCTTGGGGATTGGATCGGCCGACTTACAAGAGTTCGCCCGTTTAGCTCGAACAAAGGTTTTGGTGAGAGCCGGACTATCCCAAAATTCTGTTTGGGTTTTCCAGGCGCTTTCCATCGTACAGTACTTCTGTACTATGGTTACCAAGTCAGCAAAGTGTACTATGTCACGGCGACTTATGGCATTAAGGATTCCTTTGCTCGTGCAGTTTTTGCAGAAAAGTGAGACTGCGTCTCCTCACGACAGTCCTTGACCTTATTTAGCACAAGGAGGAATCTGGCCCAGTAGCGATGTACTGTCTCATGGAGCTCTTGTATGATATGGGAGAGATGGTTTAAGTACGGGCGAGTGTTTGTAGCCAATCCAGATTCTGATTCGATCTAGCGCCCAGGGGCAGAAGAGCCTCCGGGTTCGAAAGCTCGGGATCCGGGGTGCTGCCCAATTTTTCCGGCCCAATGCCCAATTCTAAGTCAATGGTCTGGCTCATGTCTTCCCTTGAGCGGGTGTCCGGCTCAGAGAGCTCGGTGATCCGGACATAATTTTTCCTCAAAATAGAGAAGTGATCCATATGTGGCTCCACTACTACCGCTATCTCGTGGGTGGCCGGCGGGGATTTAATGTCCCTTTGGTCGGGCTTAAGCCCGATCCGGTCATAGACTATAGCGACTCCCAAAGCAGCGATGCGATCCAAGAGCTCATTACGGGAGGAGAGCTTTATCGGATCCATCTATTCGGCGAGTTCTGAATCGAGGTGAAGGTTATGCGTGATGACCCGAGAGGTCATCGTCGGCGCGACAGCCGATGCGGCAGCCATGATGAAGCCGCCAAGTCGGAGAGTTTGGCCTACAGCCAGCACTCCACCAAAGGTGATGTTGTCCTCGACAACGAGATGAGCCATCGAGCCTTGCAACGATGACACAGAGGAACTCTCAATGAAAGCACCAATGTCGGTGTCAAAACCGGCGGATCTCGGGTAGGGGGTCCCGATCTGTGCGTCTTAGGCTGATGGTAACAGGAAGCAAGGGACACAATGTTTACCCAGGTTCGGGCCCTCTTGATGGAGGTAAAACCCTACTTCCTGCTTGATTGATATTGATGATATGAGTAGTACAAGAGTAGATCTACCACGAGATCGTAGAGGCCAAACCCTAGAAGCTAGCCTATGATGATTATGATTGTGATCGGCCTTCTAAGGACCAACCTCTCTGGTTTATATAGACACCGGAGAGGGCTAGGGTTTACATGGAGTCGGTTACAAGGAAGGAAATATAATATCCGGATCGCCAAGCTTGTCTTCCACGCAAAGGAGAGTCCCATTCGGACACGGGACAGAGTCTTGAGTCTTGTATCTTCACGCTCCGATAGTACGGACGATGTATATAGTCTGGCAGTCCGGATACCCCCTAATCTAGGACTCCCTCACGTAACAAGGGCTTTGTCAACTTAGTCAATATAAACGATTCTAGCTTCATTGACCATACGATGTCCATCAAACAGCCGTAGTGCTTCTTCAACCTCTGGTCTTCTTGCTCCAACCGCCCAATGCAACGCCGGTCGTGCCACCTGCTCCTGCCTCCCGTGGCTGGTTGTGCTGCCGCAGAGGCCTCAACGCCCCCACACTACTCCCACTGCTGGCCAGGCCATCCCTCCACTCACCCACACCCTCTGTTATTCTGCGGCGATGACAGCCTCACGTCGCAACCGAACCAGTGAACCCTCGTACTCCTCTCCGCGTGGGCATCCACTGTCGCGTCTTCCCCGGCTCCGCATCGTCCCCTTCCTAGGCCTCGCCATCATCCACCGCCGTGGTGCTCTCGGCGTGGCGTGGTCAATGTGGTCAACAGCTGACTTCCATCGGAAGAGTACTGTACATGGAGAGGCTGACAGCTGGGTCCATGGCACCCGCATGGAAGTGCCTCCTTATTACAAGCAAAGTAATTATTCCTCCATTTGACAGCAGGGACCCACCGGACGGGCAACCGTATTTCGCGAAAAAAAACGTTTCCCCCCTGACTGCTGGGACCCACTGGACGAGCCACCGTATTTAGCGAAAAAAACATTCACCCCTGACTGCTGGGACCCACTGGACGGGCCACCGTATTTTGCGAAAAAAACATTCCCCCTCTGTAAGCTCGGAGCCACCGGAAGTGCCTCCTTAATACGCACAAAAAATGAATACTCCCCCTGCTAGCTAGGACCCTCCTTGGTGGGAGGGTAACTTGTGGGCCTACTAAGTTGACGGGCACGGAGGGCTTTATCAACTTAGTCAATATGAACGATTCTAGCTCCAATGACCGGACGATGTCCATCCAACGGCCATAGTGCTTCTTCAACCTCTGGTCTTCTTGCTCCAGCCGCCCAAAGCAGCACCGGTCGTGCCGCATGCTCCTTCCTCCCGTGGCCGGCTGTGCTGCCGCGGAGGCCTCACCGCCCCCTACTATTCCCACCGCTGGCCAGGCCCTGCGGCGACAGCAGCCTCACACCACAGCCGAACCAGTGAACCCTCGTACTCCTCTCCGCGCGGGCTTCCACTTCCGCGTCTTCCCCGGCTCCGTGTCGTCCCCTTCCCAGGCCTCGCCGTAGTCCACCGCCCTGGTGCTCTCGGCGCGGTGTGGTCAAAGTGGTCAAGGAATGACTTCCATCGGACATGGACTGTACGTGGAGAGGCTGACAGCTGGGCCGATGGCCGCAGCAAGGAAGTGCCTCCTTATTACACGGAAAATAATGATTCCTCCACATGACAGCAGGGACCCACTGGATGGGCCACCGTATTTCGTGAAAGAAACGTTTGCCCCCTGACTGCTGGGACCCACCAGCTTCATTTTCGCACGCAAGGAAGTGTGTCCATATTACGGGAAAAAAATGATTCGCCTCCTGACTGCTGGGACCCACCAGCTACATCTTCCCACGCCAGGAAGTGCGTCCGGGCAAAAAAACGATTCGCCCCCTGACTGCTAGGACCCACCAGCTACATCTTCGCACGCAAGGAAGTGCCTGACAGTCGGGACCCACCTGGTCGAAGCGTACGTAGCGTTGTCATTCTGGTCGCGAACATGTACGTACATACTGGTCGATGTAGAGGCGCGTCGTCGTCGTGTACATGGCTGGGTCGGAACGGAGAAACTGCATCGTCGTCATGTTCATGGGGAGGCAACGGAATGCATCATGTTCATCGGGAGGCAACAGAATGCGTTGTGTTCATTGGGAGGCAACGGAACGCGTGGCATCCAACTGGCTTGGACGGAACAACCGATGGAAATGAGGCCTGACATACCGTAGAACAGAGGAAATGGCCTTGTGTTCGACCGGCCACGTTCGAAATAGGATCCTATTCATCGGGAGGGGTCTGGCGTACCGCAAAACAGAGGAAACAGACTTGTGTTGGACCTCCTATGGTCGAAACAGGGTCCTGTTGATTGGGAGGGGTGTGGCGTACCGCAAAACGAACGAAACGGACTTGTGTTGGAGCGCTACGGTCCAAACGGGGGTCCTGTTCATCGGGAGGGGTGTGGCGTACCGCAAAACGGGACTCCATGGGATAGTATTCATCTCCACCGTCGACCTCCTCCAGCCTCCATAGGCTACTGTTCATCCACTGTCGACCTCCTCCAGCCTCCACCTGTGACTGTTCATCCACGGGCTCCTGTTCATCCAGCCTCCACCGCGCGCTACTCCACCGGCTTATGTTCAACCACCCCTCTCCATGGGCTCCTGTTCAACCACCCCTCCACGGGGCTATTGTTCATCCACCCCTCCACCATCTACTGTTCATCCACCCCTCGACGGGGTCGTCCTATTCATCCAGCCCTCCACGGGGTCCTATTCATCCAGCCCCAACCGGCTCGATCGATCTGGGTCCTGTCCATCCAGAGGTAACACCACGGGGTCATGTTCATACACCCCCACCGATGACTGTTCATCCACCCCCCCCC
>NC_041383.1:264508991-264568208 GCF_002162155.2 Triticum dicoccoides | reverse complement strand
ACGCTCACTGTTCATCCAGAGGCAGCATCGATCGGCTTCAGTTAGCAGCAGTAGCGAAGGAATCACTCGATCGGGTTCAGTTAACAGCCATCGACTGATCGCTCGGGTTCAGTAACGCGTAGCCTGCAGTGCAATCGCTCGGGTTTAGTTAGAGTCCAACGCCTCGCTTGGGTTCAGTTAGAGCCCAACACCTCGCACACATGTGCGTACGTGTACAAGAGAAACGCGCATTGCTCGGCCCCGACCACCCACCATAACGGGAACACCCCGATATATTCCTCGCCCTCGCTTCTACCAGGGTTTTTCCGTCATGGATGGCCCAAAGAATGTCATGCAGCTGCGTCTCCGGCCCGCCCAGGACGAAAAGCCCATTTTCTATCATGATTTTTTGTCATAGAAGTAGGAGCCCACCACATCTATGATGATACCGGGTTTTGTCACAATTATCGTCATAGAAGTGTCATAAGTATGACCGAAAAAAATTCGTTCGACCCAAAATGTCACGGATGTGTCTTTTTTGTAGTGAATGCAAATTGTTTCATGATCGAATCGTGTCCAAAAATTGTGATGACTTGATTTCCCTTGCACATCATAACGAACTTAGTTTGATTTTGGGTTATGAAGAAATGAAACATATAACTAAGCATATTCCAGAATATAACCTTGAGAAATTCCTTGATATTGATCTAGAGAAAATTTATATGTATTGTGCGGTGAATTGCATTGAAAATCCTTATATTGCCAATTACGTAAAGAAAAGAAAGCAAATAGAAGATGAAGAGAATACTAATGAAAGGGAAGAGACTTCCCAATATCCTCATATTATTTCTAATGATGAATCAGGTAACGAGGAGGAGCTTTCTATTCAATCAATCTCATTAATAAGGAGCTCAAAAAGAGGGTTAAACCCACACATGATGTGAAGAAGAAAAAGAAAAGACGGAGAAGCAAAGGTAGAAAGGTATCCTTCCCAAATGATGTTTCTCCTATTACTCATTGTGATGATGATAATTGCTATACTATTGGTGCTATCCATACTATTAATGATGAGAGTGATTATTCTTATGATATGAAAAGGCCCAAGCTTGGGGATGCTATGTTTGATGAGAATGACATGTTTGAGAATACATTTGCTGCAATTAATGTTTGTCCTAAGCCTGGGGATGCTTCGTTTAATGAAGATGATATTCTTTAGCCTCCCAAGTTTTGATGAGCAAATTTATTATCATGATAGCATGCCTCCTATTTATGATGGTTATATTGATGAAAGTGGGTTTGGAAGAGTGTCAAATTTAGGAAGTAATGATCCCACTATTTTGGAGGGTGTTGAGTCTTATGGTATTTATGAAAGTGGATTTGGAGAGGTCATGACTTTATTTCGTGATGAATCCACTATTTTGGAAGAGGTTTCAATTGATTATGATGAAAACAAAGTTGCTACTTATGATGATTATTGTGATGAAACTTATGCTATAAAAAGTAGTGATGATTATATTTATAAAACTTGTCATGATCATGATTACCCTTTTTCTGAACATTACTCCTTTAATGTGGAAACAATTTATAGTATTCGAATCTCTTATGATACTCCCACTATTCATGAGAAGAAATTTGTTTATGTGGAGAGTAGTAAATTTTCTATGTTTGTAGATCATGAAAAGAATGCTTTATGTGATGGTTATATTTTTGAATTCATTCATGACGCTACTGAAAATTATTATGAGGGAGTAATATATGCTTGTAGGAATTGCAATAATGTCAAGTTTCCTCTCTATGTGCTTAAAGTTTTGAAGTTATGCTTGTGTAGCCTTCCTATTGAAAGTGTGTTACATCGACTAGAGGGGGGTGAATTGGCGATTTTTATGAATTCTTCACTGAGGAATTTCAGGGTGAGGAAATTCCTAAGCAAAGAACTACTTGTAGCGGAATAAGTACTCAGGTATAAGAAAAACAGAGGAACAACATAGTCATCATGATGAAATGAAAGACAAACACAGAGTACAGAAAGCATAAACACATCATAAGTAGGATGAAGACAAACAGACTGAAGAAATAGGATTGAGGAATTAGAGAAAGTCTTCAGTCAAAGTCTTCAAACAGTAATGATCAGGTACATCAACATATAACTGAGGAAATGAAAGGGTTGAGGAAATAGAACCAGTTGGCTTGGTGAAGACAATGATTTGGTAGACCAATTCCAACTGATGTGACAGTTTTATGTCTGGTTGGAGCGGCTGAGTATTTAAACTTGAGGACACATAGCCCCGGACACACAGTCCTCACCGTATTCTCCTTGAGCTAAGATCACATAGAGCTCGCCCAACATTAGTGGTAAGTCTTCACAGGTGACTTCCAAACCTTCACAGACTTGGTCACTCGGCAATCCACAATTCCTCTTGGATGCTCAGACCATGACGCCTAACCGTCTGGAGGATACACAGTCCTCAAAGGTAACAAGCGTCGGTTCCACACAGGAACAATCTCTTCAGTGATGCTCAATCACTTTGGGGTTTGTAGGTTTGGGTTTGGGATTTGGGTTTTCCTCACTTGATGATTTTTGCTCAAAGTCCTCGGAGGAATGGGATGCTCTCAAATGACAAGTGTCAGTTTCTCTCGGAGCAGCCAACCAGCTAGTGGTTGTAGGGGCGGCTATTTATAGCCTAGGGAGCAGCCCGACATGATAAGACATAAATGACCTTGTCTGATATGACCGTTAGGTGGTAGGATATTTTGAGACAGCTGGCGCACGGCACAACAATGGTCGGATTTGAGGTTCGAATTGGGCTATCATGTTCCTCACTGTGTAGGCAATCTGCACTAGCGAATTCCTAACTCCTCAGTCAGAACAAATTTCTCAAAGACCAGAAAGAGAGAATGAAACTACGAAATCTGTTTGGGTAGGTGTAGGATTTTGAGATGAGCATCACTTGGAAATCTGTTTCCTTAGTATTACCTCGACCCCCTTTAACAGTAAGGTCTTTCCTATGACTCAAGAAAGAGAGAATGAAACTACGAAAACAAAAGTCTTCACGCTTCAAATTCCTCGCATGAATATCGAAGTCTTCACGGTCACACTGATTCTTCACTTTCAAAGTCTTCAGGAGAACCAAAGTCTTCAGCCGAAGACATTCATTTTTAGGGGTCGACTTTCACTGTAAATATCAAACTCCTCATTGACTTATGTAGCATGTGTACACTCACAAACATATTAGTCCATTAACCTATAAGTCTTCAATACACCAAAATAATTAAGGGGCACTAGATGCACTTACACCTATGCTAGTTGATTATTGTTCCCATAAATTGTTTGCTCACAAAATCCCTATGCATAGGAAGTGGGTTATACTTAAATCTTCTAGTCATATTGTTCATGATGCTCTGTTTATGTTTCAACTCTTATCTTTTAGGTGAGTATCATTGAAATCATCATGCCTAGCTAAAAGGCATTAAAGAAAAGCGCTTCTTGGGAGACAACCCAATATTTACCTTTACTGTTTTTGTGTGTTAACATGATTATGCTACTGTAGTAATCATGTTTTATAGCTTTTTTTCAATAAAGTGTCAAGTAAGACCTTTAGGATAGCTTACGGTGATAGTTGTGTTGATCCTGCTGAAAATCGATAACTTCGGCACCCAGTAATTTAGTTTTCATAATTCACAGAAACGTGATTTTGATCTGATTCTTTTTTATATGGATTGGAACACAAATTTCTCAGATTTTCCTAATTTGGTAGGAATTTTTAAGTTCCATAAGTATTCTAGATTTACATATTACTACAGACAGTTCTGTTTTTGACAGATTCTGTTTTCTATGTGTTGTTTGCTTATTTCGATGAATCTATGAGTAGTATCGGAGGGTATGAACCATAGAGAAATTGGAATACAGTAGATATTACACCAATATAAATAAATAATGAGTTCAAAACAGTACCTAAGTGGTGATTTATTTTCTTATACTAACGGAGCTTATGAGTTTTCTGTTGAGTTTTGTGTTGTGAAGTTTTCAAGTTTTGGGTAAAGATTCGATGGACTATGGAATAAGGAGTGGAAAGAGCCTAAGCATGGGTATTCCCAAGGCACACCAAGGTAAAATTTAAGGACAACCAAAAGCCTAAGCTTGGGGATGCCCCGGAAGGCATCCCCTCTTTCGTCTTCGTTCATCGGTAACTATACTTGGAGCTACATTTTTATTCACCACATGATATGTGTTTTGCTTGGAGCGTCATTTTGTTTTATTTTGTTTTGCTTGCTGTTTGAATAATATCCCAAGATCTGAAATTCTTAAATTTTAGAGAGTCTTACATAGTTTCATAATTATTCCACTACTCATTGATCTTCACTTATATCTTTCGGAGTAGTTTGTCATTTGCTCTAGTGCTTCACTTATATCTTTTTAGAGCACGGTGGTGGTTTTATTTTGAAGAAATAGATGAACTCTCATGCTTCACTTATATTATTTTGAGAGTCTTAAACAGCATGGTACTTTGGTTATAAAATTAGTCCTAATATGATGGGCATCCAAGAAGGATATAATAAAAACTTTCATATAAAGTGCATTGAATACTATGAGAAGTTTGATGCTTGATGGTTGTTTTGAAATATGAGGATGGTGATATTAGAGACATGCTAGTAGAGTAGTTGTGAATTTGAGGAATACTTGTGTTAAAGTTTGTGATTCCCGTAGCATGCATGTATGGTGAACCGTTATATGATGAAGTTGGAGCATGATTTATTTATTGATTGCTTTCCTTATGTGTGGAGGTCGGGATCGCGTGATGGTTAACTCCTACCAACCCTTCCCCTAGGAGCATGCGTGTAGTGCTTGGTTTTGATGAGTTGTAGATTTTTGCAATAAGTATGTGAGTTCTTTATGACTAATGTTGAGTCCATGGATTATACGCACTCTCACCTTTCCATCATTGCTAGCCTCTTCGGTACCGTGCATTGCCCTTTCTCACCTTGAGAGTTGGTGCAAACTTCGCCGGTGCATACAAACCCCGTGATATGATACGCTCTAATACACATAAACCTCCTTATATCTTCCTCAAAACAGCCACCATACCTACATATTATGGCATTTCCATAGCCATTCCGAGATATATTGCCATGCAACTTTCCACCATTTCATTTATTATGACATGATTCATCATTGTCATATTGCCTTGCATGATCATGTAGTTGACATCGTATTTGTGGCAAAGCCACCATGCATAATATTTCATACATCCCACTCTTGATTCGTTGCCCATCCTGGTACACCGCCCGAGGCACTCATATGAAGTCATATTTTGTTCTAGTATCAAGTTGTAATCTATGAGTTGTAAATAAATAGAAGTGTGATGATCATCATTATTAGAGCATTGTCCCTTGAAAAGAAAGGCCAAAAAAAGAGAAACACCAAATAAAAAAAGAGAAAGGCCAAATAAAAAAAGGAAGGCCCAAAAAAAAGGAAAAAAAAGGGGGACAATGTTACTATCTTTTTCCACACTTGTGCTTCAAAGTAGCACCATGATCTTCATGATAGAGAGTCTCCTATGTTGTAACTTTCATATACTAGTGGGAATTTTTCGTTATATAACTTGGCTTGTATATTCCAACGATGGGCTTCCTAAAAATGGCCTAGGTCTTCATGGGCAAGCAAGTTGGATGCACACCCACTTAGTTTCTTTTGTTGAGCTTTCATACATTTATAGCTCTAGTGCATTCATTTCAAGGCAATCCCTACTCCTTGCATTGACATCAATTGATGGGCATCTCCCTAGCCCATTGATTAGCCGCGTCAATGTGAGACTTTCTCCTTTTTCGTGTAATCCACACAACCCCTATAATCATACTCTATTCCACCTATCGTGCTATATCCATGGCTCACGCTCATGTATTGCGTGAAAGTTGAAAAAGTTTGAAAAGGCTAAAGCATGAAACAATTGCTTGGCTGAAACCGAGGTTGTGCATGATTTGGATATTTTGTGTGACGAAGATGGAGCATAGCCAATCTATATGATTTTGTAGGGATGAACTTTCTTTCGCCATGCTATTTTGAGAAGACATAATTTCTTTGTTAGTATGCTTGAAGTATTATTATTTTTATGTCAATATTAAACTTTTGTTTTGAATCTTATGGATCTGAATATTCTTGCCACAATAGAGAAGATTACATTGATAAATATGTTAGGTAGCATTCCACATCAAAAATTTTGTTTTTATCATTTACCTACTCGAGGACGAGCAGGAATTAAGCTTGGGGATGCTTGATATGTCTCCAACGTATCTATAATTTTTTATTGTTCCATGCTATTATATATCCATCTAGGACGTTCTATATGCACTTATATGCTATTTTATATGATTTTTGGGACTAACATATTAACCTAGTTCCCAGTGCCAGTTTCTGTTTTCTACTTGTTTTTGAGTTTTACAGAAAAGGAACACCAAACGGAATCCAATTGACGTGCCAATTTTTGACAATTTTTATGGACCAAAAGAAGCCCCAGAGTAAAAGAGTTGGGCCAGAAGAGTCCCGAGCCGTCCACGAGGGTGGAGGGCGAGCCCTACCACCCTGGGCGCGCCCCCTGCCTCGTGGACGACTTGGAGACCCCCTTGACGTGAGACCGACGCCAAAAATTCCTATAAATACCCAAACCTCCAGAAAATAACCTAGATCGGGAGTTTCACCGCCGCAAGCCTCTGTAGCCACCAAAAACCTCTCAAGGGCCCATTCTGGCACCCTGCCGGAGGGTGAATCCATCACCAGTGGACATCTTCATCATCCCGGCGCTCTCCATGACGAGGAGGGAGTAGTTCACCCTCGGGGCTAAGGGTATGTACCAGCAGCTATGTGTTTGATCTCTCTCTCTCTCGTGTTCTTGAGGTGATATTGGAGTACTTTGGGCCACTCTTTGAAGTACTTTGTGTTGGTTGAATAGATGAATCTGAGATTGTGTGATGCATATCGTATAATCATGCCCACGGATACTTGAGGTGACATTGGAGTATCTACGTGACATTAGGGTTTTGGCTGATTTGTGTCTTAAGGTGTTATTCTAGTACGAACTCTATGATAGATCGAACGGAAAGAATAGCTTCGTGTTATTTTAGTACGGACTCTTGAATAGATCGATTAGAAAGGATAACTTTGAGGTGGTTTCATACCCTACAATAATATCTTGGTTTGTTCTCCGCTATTAGTGACTTTGGAGTGACTCTTTGTTGCATGTTGAGGGATAGTTATATGGTCCAATTATGTTATTATTGTTGAGGAAACTTGCACTAGTGAAAGTATGAACCCTAGGCCTTGTTTCCTAGCATTGCAATACCGTTTACGCTCACTTTTGCCACTTGCTACCTTACTATTTTTATATTTTCAGATTACAAATACTCATATCTACCATCCATATTGCACTTGTATCACCATCTCTTCGCCGAACTAGTGCACCTATACAATTCACCATTGTATTGGGTGTGTTGGGGACACAAGAGACTCTTTGTTATTTGGTTGCAGGGTTGCTTGAGAGAGACCATCTTCATCCTATGCCTCCCACGGATTGATAAACCTTAGGTCATCCACTTGAGGGAAATTTGCTACTGTCCTACAAACTTGTGCACTTGGAGGCCCAACAACGTCTACAAGAAGAAGGTTGTGTAGTAGACATCACCCCCCCCCCCCCACACACACACCCACTTTCAGTCGGCGGTCCAGAGAGGCATCTCACCAAGATGGATTGTAAAATGGACCAAGAATAATCCACCTTGGTCGTACAACCTCTCTCTTGTTGTTGGTCAACGTGATGGTTGTCCATGCGACCCCGGAGATGGGCTAGCTCGCCAATAATCACGCAAGTAGCTAATCCCCGAAGACAACCGCTGCCTTTGTGTGGCCCAAACATATGTATGGAGAAGTGTGTTTTGAATACACAATGGAACAACTTTGATGTGGCACCGTGCTTGCGAACCAGAAATCCCCGCACTGAGTGAGGGTTAGGTTGACGATGCATATGTATGTCACAGCACACTTCAAGCCGATGATGGGGATTCATGCATGCATGTGTGCATAGTATGCGCTCAAACTTAATTAGGTCTAAATCTCACCATGACCTATACTACAATAACACGAACCGAAGGAAGAATCCGCCATGGTAACCTATCTTTTTGTCGGTCAAGGTGATCATGGATGTCCATGCGGGCCCACGAATATATAGGCTTGTCGCCGATAACCACGCGAGGGAGTGTATCTTTCGAAGACAACCATTACATGCATATGTATGGAGGTGATGCATGCATGCATGTTTGAATACCATTTCACAACATTGATGTGACGTGTGTGTCGAAAATCGTACAGTCCCCACACAAAGCGAGATCGGTTCATGACGTGTCGTTTTACTAGCCACTTCGACTCGATAGGAGGGATTCATGCATACACATGCATGTGTGTGCTCAAACTGTATCATATCATCCAAGCATGACATATATATATACTATATTACAAACAAACAAATAATCCCTCTAAGTCAAATTAACCTCTCTCGTTGTCAGGAAAAGTAGTGATGGACCAAGCGGGCCCACAGATGGAAAGCATCGATATCGCTGATAACCGCTTAAGTGGGTGCGAGGGGACAACCACCATCGCTTTGCATGTGGGCCAAATTTATGTTGAATACCCAAAATGCACAACTTTGATGTGGCACATGCCTCAAAAACCGTAAAGTCCCCAAACAGAGCGAGGTTCATGAAGCGTACTATATATGATGATCCCCTTCCCCCTCTTCGACGCATACTATATGCTCCTACTGTAATACAACCCAAAAAGAATCCTCCTTGATGGTGAAATTAATTAACCTCTCCCGATGTAGGTCAAAGTGATGCATGCATCGACGATGGCCTCGTGGGCCCACAAATGGAAGCGTCACATGTGAGTGTCCTAGGATAACCACCGCCTGCATGCATGTGGCCCAAAGAGGTTTTGTGTGATGTTTGAATAGCCAATTTCACAACTTTGAGGTGGCATGTGCCTCGGAAACCGAAAAGTCCCGACACTCAGTGAGGTGTACTTGTTCACGGACGCGTACGTATAGTATATAGGCTAGTCCCCCCACCTCTTCGACGTGTACTATATATATACTCCCACCATAACACACAAAAAAAGATTCTACCTTGCTGGTCAAATTAACCTCACTGCCAGTTGTTCGTCAAAGTGATGGACAACGATCTCGCGGGCCCACAGAAAGCATCACACGCGAGTATCGAATTTTGTGTAGGACAACCATCGACTGCATGTGTGGCCAAAACATGTATGTATGAAAGTGTTGTGTAATGTTTTAAATAACGAATTCACGACTCTGATGTGGCATCTGACTCACAAAACGGCCAACCCACACAGTGGCTCACGACTCATATTGTACTGCGAGCCACCCGCCACCCCTCAGAACACACACCCACACACACACCACGAATCCACCGCAACTACAAGGCATGTTAAATTATCCCGCGGTGAACATATGTTACCAAAGGAGGGACGTTTTAATTTTGAAAAAAATAGAGATCATTAAGATGTTTTAATACATTGATTGATTTTCTAGGGGTATAATGTGAAAAAATCAAATTTGAGCTACATGCACACGTGACAGTGCACCTAAATGGATTGCAAAAACACATGTGTCTCACTGGGTGCATATTTACTCCCCGTGCAACAAATTTCAAACATTGAGAATCTTGAATTTTAAATTCTAGTACATCCAAAACTTATTTGAAGTTCATGAAACTTATCGTGTTGTCATATGGACACCAATAAAAAGTGGCATTCTACTTTTTTGTCAAATTTGAGATCAGTTTTGATGTAATCTTTATCTTCTTACAAATGGGAGATTATTGATAATTGAGAACCAATATCCCAAACGGATTATTTATTCGAACCGTGAGAGTTAGACCAACAATGGATACATGCCATGCTTCGGTTAAGCAATAAAGCGGCAGCATTATCATCCAAATAGAAAAACAATATATATGCCGCCACGCGACCCGTGTGCCGTGCGAGCATGCGTGAGTTGACGGGATGCAGGCGAGCAGTCAACCGCGCAGGCAGACTGGGAGGCATGCGTGGAGGTGTGTGAATTGACGGGGGCGTTCTCGCTGCGCAGTGTCATCGGGAGACATGCGAGTAGCTGCATGAAATGACGGTAGGCATGCTAGCAGTCCGGTGCGCAGGCTCACTAGGAGGCGAGCTAGCGGTTTGACCGTCGCCCGCCTCTCTCCCACTACTCCATATTAATGGTGCGCCCGAGAGGCCGCACCCCCCATCCTCGCCACACACACAATCCTCTCTCTCCGCTTGGATCCTTGACGCCGCTCTCAGTCCTCAAAGTCGTCAGTGTATGAGGATGCCACCGAAGCGCCCCATCGGAGGGAGTGGCGACGCCGGGGCTGCTGAAGCACCGGAGCACGCTGTGGATATGGAGACAGAGGTTGCCGTCACCACCGGTGAAGTATCGCTGCACCCTGATGTCATCGACGGCGTTGAGCTTCCACAGCCAGAGGCGGAGTTCCACACCAACTCCGGTGATGACTCGGGCAACAACCCCGACGATGACTCCGACGACCACTCCGGTGACGACTCCGACGATGACAGACAACTAGTTAGTCATCTATACCCATTTATGTGTCAAATAGATCCTAGGGTTTCTCTGGTTACTCCCGCCTCCCCCTTTTTGGAATGGAAATCCTATGCTTATGTTCTCCCAATCCATGAAATCTGACTAAGTTTGTTAGATCTGTGTAGTGTATTGATTTTTTAAATGGTACAAGTCATAAGTGATTAGTTGTTTCATCTGTGCAAATGATTTCTGCTAGTAATTCGACTAGGGTTACTGTTCGTGCTAATAATTCGTAGCCAGGACTTGACAATTGATTTTAAATGACCTACATATATGTTTGTGCCATTATTTTCTTCAATATTGGTATGTACATAGACGACTGTGCTTAAAAATCAAACCATAATCTCTGGATATGTATAAAAAATAGCCATAAATTCCTAATCCTACTTCACGGCATGTAAACATTGATTTGATGCCCAATTTTGGCAACTGCCAAATGTAAGCTAGAGATTAGTTTGTAAACATTAATTTGACGCCATATTTTTTTTTACTATTTGTATAGGTGCTGTCTGACGAGGTGGACAGCAAGAATTAAGATGGCCAGAGGAGGTACAAGAGGCAAATCCCGAGGGAGCTTTATGCGGGAATGCATAAAAGGCCTATTAGGACTTGGGACGGCGGCTATCGATGCCCATTTTGCAACCACAAGCTTCATGATGCGTATCAAAGTGTTCTGGCGCATGCAAGAGGATGGGCCGTTGGCTCCTTCAAGCAGAAGTATTCTCACGGGATGGCGCACGGCGCATACGCTGAGTATGGAGAAGCTTCAGGATCATGCCGGCAGATGAGATGAGATGTGGGATCGAACTATGTACGCTTGAGTATGCTTAATGACGGTTCAACTATGCTTGTGTATGCTTATTATCTATGTCTGAGTATTTTTAATCTATGTTTACTTATGTCTAAATGTGGGATATGGATGCAATCAGTTCGGTTGATGGAATCTACCTCCATACTGATTTATTGGTCCCCTTTGTAATTTTGTGTTAAATTTTTACCAAAGATTTAACTGACAAAATGTTAGTGTAGGTCAGCAAAAATTATATCGTTGGATGAGTATTTGAACATAGTGTTCAATGATATAATTTTTGGTGACATGCATAAACATTTGTTAGTTAAATATTTGGTCAAAATTTGGTACAAATTATAAAGGGAACTGTCGGTGTCAAAACCGGCGGATCTCAGGTAGGGGGTCCCGAACTATGCGTCTAGGCGAATGGTAACAGGAGACAAGGGACATGATGTTTTTACCCAGGTTCGGGCCCTCTCGATGGAGGTAAAACCCTACTCCTGCTTGATTAATATTGATGATATGGGTAGTACAAGAGTAGATCTACCACGAGATCAGAGAGGCTAAACCCTAGAAGCTAGCCTATGGTATGATTGTTGTTTCTCGTCCTAAGGACTAAAACCCTCCGGTTTATATAGGCGCCGAAGAGGGTTAGGGTTACACAGAGTCGGTTACAATGATAGGAGATCCACATATCCGTATCGCCAAGCTTGCCTTCCACGCCAAGGAAAGTCCCATCCGGACATGGGACGAAGTCTTCAATCTTGTATCTTCATAGTCCAGGAGTCCAGTCAATGGTCATAGTCCGGCTATCCGGACACCCCCTAATCCGGGACTCCCTCAGTAGCCCCTGAACCATGCTTCAATCACCACGAGTCCGGCGCGCATATTGTCTTCGGCATTGCAAGGCGGGTTCCTCCTCCGAATACTTCATAGAAGATTTTGAACACAAGGATAGTGTCCGGCTCTGCAAAATAAGTTCCACATACCACCGTAGAGAGAATAATATTTACACAAATTCAATCTGCTGACGTATTCCGTGGCGTGACATCACACCACGGCCAAGCCTTTATTCGAATCGTTTTTACTATCACACCTTAGCGCGTTTAGCGAGGCGGTTTCCTTGGCACGTCTTGTCGAAGCAGAGATCGTGTCCCCTGATTCCGAGATTCTCATCAATACGGGCATGGGTAACCCAACCATGCCATTGATTACGGCGCTTGGGAGATAAGCGAGTTTTACCAGGCTGGTAGGGATGCATAGCTTCGTCCGTCCATATAAGGGGATAAGGATCAACTTTTTCACACACGCCTTCTTCCTCCTTTGCTCATCCATTTCCGCGCACTCGAGCTCCAGCGCCGAAGTCTGCACATCTCGCCTCAACCTTCCCTATCCATGTCCGGAGGGGGAGGCAAGTGGATGGTCTCCCCCGTCATGGAGGGGCACATCAAAAAGTTGCGGAAGGCCGGATACTTGTCCAGCGACAATGCGCATCGGCTCCCCGACAAGGGGCAGCTTATCCCCACCCCCAGGCCCCATGAGAGGGTGGTGTTCCTCACCCACTTCCTCCACGGACTAGGTTTTCCACTTCACCCATTTTTCCGGGGGCTCATGTTCTACTACGGCCTGGATTTCCACAATCTGGCCCCGAATTTCATCCTCAACATCTCGGCGTTCATCGTCGTGTGCGAGGCCTTCCTCTGCATCCAGCCCCACTTCGGCTTATGGCTGAAGACCTTCAATGTCAAGCCGAAGGTAGTGGGCGGCTGCCAGGCGGAGTGCGGAGGTGCCATGGTGGGCAGGATGCCCAACGTCTTATGGCTCGAGGGCTCCTTCGTGGAGACCATAAAGGGGTGGCAATCGGGGTGGTTCTATATCACCGAGCCGCGTGACCCTAAATTGGCAGCAGCCCCCGAATTCCGATCTGGCTTCCCTACTCAGCTCACCTCTTGGAAAGAGACGGGCCTGACATGGGGTAATTCGGAAGAGCTGACTGGACTCCAAACCTGCGTCCAAAACCTGGTGAACAAGAAGCTCAAGCTTGTCAACGTAGTCCGGGTCATGCTCATTCGCCGGATCCTCCCGTGCCAACAACGGGCCTTCAACTTGTGGGAGTTTGATCCGGCACAGCACCAAACCTTGAGCAGGCTCTTCGACACTACGTACGAAGATGCCTGGAAGGTATTGTTCAAGGGCGCCGAGGCTCCCGCATCCGCTACTGAAGATCGCCGATTCAACTCGCAGCGTCAAGCCAGCGAGGTAAGCTATTTTACCCTTTACAGGACACTTGTTTTTCATAGTTTGACTCTATGCGGGATCTAAACTCCCTTACCTTTGACAGGCCTGGCAGAAGACGTCCGGGCAGGTTGACTGTCCGGCTCCCTTGGCAGAAGACCCAGCGGATGCCAGATTGACGGGGCTGCTGGTTCCGGCACCTCACGTGGTGCCGGAGAAGAAGGCCACGGGAACTCGAAGGAGTTCCCGGCGCTAGGTGTTGTCGGACTCATCTTTCGATGGCTCCGAGGCGGACTCCTACCGCGAAGATGAGGAGGAGGAAAAAGAGGCCTCTCCCCCAGCGGGGGGAGAGAAGAAAAGGAAGGCCACCCCAACTGGGGAGGACGGAGGGTCCAAGAAGGGAAGGACCCTTCCTCCGGACTACTCCACCAACGCCGACGATGGCGAAGAGGAGTGGCCACCGAGGGCTAAGACCCTGGCGACATCGTGAGTGTCCGGATACTAGAATAACTCAGGGTGTTTCGTTTGTCGTATAGAATCTCCTAACGCCGAATATAACCCTGCAGCCCGCCCAAGGACGGGCTCGACGTTTCAACGAGCGGCTCCCTGGCTTCGTCGGACGTGAATATCACTTCACTTCCGGCTGCCTCCTCTCCTCGCGCTATGGATGACGCTGAGGTGGGGTCCCAAAAGGGGCCCAGCCAGGAGGAGGAGGTCCAGGAGGCACATCAAGGCAACCTCCTGGACTCCAGGCACAAGGGGGATCAAACCCCAAAGGGCTCTAAGTCCGGCCCTGGGCCGGACTCCGTACTGGAACCTTCAGTGGTTCCGGAGTCCGGCGGGCGGCCCCTTCGAAAGAAGGGCGAGACTGTGACACCGGTGACCTCCGTCCAACCGGAGGCACCGGATAATTTGCTGGAGGCGCTTAACCGCGCCTCCATCGACGAGGAGCACCGCACTGTTATGAGTGTGGTGATCCAGAAAGTTCAGTCCACCAAGAGCGGGCTGACTGAAGTCTGTACCAGCCTTCTAACAGGCTTTGAGGTATGTATTTAAGATATGTAAAAATATTACCGCATAGACAGTAGCCCCTGATGCTCAGTTTGGTGTTCAGAAAGAAAAGCCGAACTGAGGATCTAAAAAGATGTACGCCGGAGTCTAACATAGGTATGTCAATATGGGGAATGCAGGTTGCGCTGCTGACCTCTGCCGCACTGACTGCGGAGGTCAATGCATTGAAGCAGAGCCTTGAGCAGTCCGAGAACAAGCCTGGCCTTGCCAAAAAGCAGCTCGAGGACAAGGAAGGTAAGTAATGCCTTATGGAAGTATATAAAAGATGTGGTTGCAAAAAATAACATGAATAACGTGAGAATTGAAGGGGCCACGAACAAGGTGGCGACCCTAAAGGAAGCGGTGTCCAAGGCCGAAAGCAATGTGGCTGCGGAGCACACCGAGCGAGATAAGCACGAGGCGCAGGTGGCGGAGGTGCGGCAAAAGCTCCAGGCTCTCATGGAAAAACACGAGAGTTTGGAGCGTGACTCAAACACTCGAGAGTCCGAGCTCGCCTCGGCTCTTGAGAGCGCCAAAGCCGCTAAGGCCGAAGCCCAAAAAGCCCTCCAGGAAATTGAGGCAATGAAGAAAATAGCAGCGTGTAAGGTATTCTTCATGCAGAGCAAGCACGTGAAAGTGAATTACTTGTTACTTACCCGAATCCGGAGCTCTCCAGGAGCATTCACAGATCTGCCCTGCAGTGTGTCCGACACAGCCGCATTCTACCGGGCCGAGGAGGGGAGCTCGAGTGAGAAGGTGTTCTGGTCTCAGTATGCTGAGGCCGGACACCCGGTGCCCTTGAGCGACCAGGCCATGTAGGGCCTCATAGTTCGGCTGTGGCCTGAGTAAGCCATGCCTGGGAGCTACTTTGGGCTGGTGAGGAGGCTGGTAGACGCCTGTCCATGGATTGAAGTCGTCAAGCGCTCCGTCTGTATCGAAGGTGCCCGTAGGGCCCTTGCCCGTGCTAAAGTACACTGGGGCAAAATGGCCGCTAAGAAGCTTGTGATGGACGCTCCACCGCCGGGCAGGGAGTATCGCAAGCCCGAGATGTATTATGAGGGCGTCCTGAAGGGTGCCCGCCTTATAGCGGGTGAATGCTCCAAAGATGTAAATTTTGAGTAAACTCGCATTTGTTATCCTGTACACTTGAAAACTTGTTCATATGCGCTAAGCAACGCTTGTGAATTTAAAATATTACCTTCTGTGCGGCCGTTTATTAAATTTGAGAGATGGCGAGTCGTCGGCTTCTGCCCCCATGCCACGAGTGCTGGGGTGTTCGGGATAAACTTGAGAGCTCTTTTTCCCATTCTTGGGTCCTTTGAGGGAGGCGCTCAACGCAACGAACAAGGCAACCGGACTATAATGCTTGAACACTCTCACTTAGCCATAGAATTCTATAATTTTAAATTTTGGCGAAGCCCCTAGTATTCGAAAGACCGAATTCTGGGCGCTATCCACGCCTGGGCCGGACAAAGCCGACTCCTTGCTCTAAGCGGCATAAGTCTTTAGGGACTCAAAAACCACTCGAACAGCGACTGACTCTCGCCCTATCACGACGGTCAGTTTTAGCTTTCTCCACTGAGGTGCTTAACCCAGCTCAACCGGGGCACAATCGCAGTGGTTCTCCCAGTGCTACCTTAGCCGATATAACGGAACGTAAGGTACTAAAACATGGGAGCCGGGCAAACCCAACTATTGACCCAAGACATGATTCGGAGCCGATGCATATAATGCTATAAGTTCGGGGTGCCGCACTTGTGAAAGTGTTCGGACTTATCGCACCATATTTTGGGGTACTTAAGCCCTTGGTGTATTTGGCCGTACCAAAGCGTACGGATGCAACATGTCATAAGCGAACATATATAGATAAAAAAGGAATGCAATAATAGGAAAAAGCTATGCATTGTTTATTCAAAAAAGCTGCGGTAAAAGCAGAACGATACAAATAGTGTGATAAGCAAGGGACGTGACTATTTGACATGTCCCCCTCCAGAAGCGAGCTGCGGGATGATATGTAAAACAAGTATACTGCTTGTTATAGAGACCACCTGGACACTCGACGCAGCTTTCTGCTTCCCTGGCTGTTGCATCGTGTGTTCGGCGATTCTACTGCCAGACAGGGCTTCTTGAGAAAGGAGTCCTGAAAGTAAGAGAACAAAAAGAATGACACAATTGGGAGCCGCTGGTGCGGTTGAGCCGCATTCTGGGCCTGCCGTGGTTGTGCCCCTCCCCCTATGCCCATGCTATTTCCAGAGCGTAATTATGTACATGTAGTACTGGTTTCGCAATTTCGCGAGGGCTGGGGTTGGGGCCGCATTGCTACGCGTGCTCGGGACGTGCCAGGCGGTCTTGTTGTAGGTTACTCTGGATGCGCTTGACGGTGTCCGGACGTTTAATAGACGGACTTGAGAATTGCCTTGAGAGGCTGCTTTTTATTTCCGCCGCGAGGGCAGCCGTATGCTCCTCCGTTCGGCGAGAGCGTTCGGTGTTTCTGTTGACCGTAATGACTCCTCGAGGGCCTGGCATCTTGAGCTTGAGGTATGCGTAGTGCGGCACCGCATTGAACTTTGCAAATGCAGTTCGTCCGAGCAGTGCGTGATAGCCGCTGCGGAACGGGACTATGTCCAAGATTAACTCCTCGCTTCGGAAGTTATCCGGGGATCCGAAGACCACTTCAAGTGTAACTGAGCCTGTACAGTTGGCCTCTACACCTGGTATGACGCCTTTAAAGGTCGTCTTTGTGGGTTTAATCCTTGAGGGGTCTATGCCCATTTTGCCCACTGTATCCTGATAAAGCAGGTTCAGGCTACTGCCGCCGTCCATCGGGACTCTAGTGAGGTGAAATCCGTCAACGATTGGGTCTAGAACCAATGCGGCGAATCCGCCATGGCGGATGCTAGTGGGTGGTCCCTTCAATCAAAAGTGATCGAGAAGGAGGACCACGGATTGAACTTTGGGGCGACTGGATCCATCACATATACGTCCCTTAGTGCACGCTTCCGCTCCCTTTTGGGTATGTGGGTTGCATATATCATGTTCACCGTCCGCACTTGTAGGGGGAAGCCCTTCTGTCCTCTAATTTTCGGCGGCCGGGGCTCCTCCTCCTCGTCGCTATGCAGCCCCTTGTCATTGTTTTTGGCATTTAGCTTGCCTGCCTGCTTGAACACCCAACAATCCCTGTTGGTGTGGTTGGCTGGTTTTTCAGGGGTGCCGTGTATCTGGCACGAGCGATCGAGTATTTGGTCCAAATTGGATGGGCCCGGAGTATTTCTTTTGAATGGCTTTTTCCGCTGACTGGATTTAGAGCCTCTGAATCCGGCATTGACTGCCGTATCCTCAGCATTATCACCATTAATGCAGCGCTTGTGCTTGTTGCGACGCGACCTGCCGTTGTTGTCCTTGGTATCCGAATTACCAGGGCTCTTGGTCATGTTGTTACTACGAGCTAGCAAGCTTTCTTCTCCCGTGCAAAAGCGGGTCATGAGTGTTGTTAGGGCTGCCATGGATTTCGGCTTTTCCTATCCTAGGTGCCGGGCAAGCCACTCGTCGCGGATGTTATGTTTGAAAGCTGCAAGGGCCTCTGCATCCGGACAGTCGACGATTTGATTTTTCTTGGTTAGGAACCGTGTCCAGAATTGTCTGGCCGATTCCTCTAGCTGCTGAATTATGTGGCTTAGGTCATTGGCGTCTGGTGGTCGCACATAGGTGCCCTGGAAGTTGTCGAGGAATGCGGCTTCCAGGTCTTCCCAACAACCAATTGACTCCGCTGGCAAGCTGTTAAGCCAATGCCGAGCTGGTCCTTTAAGCTTGAGTGGGAGGTATTTGATGGCGTATAGATCATCACCGCGGGCCATGTGGATATGAAGGATATAGTCCTCGATCCAGACCGCAGGATCTGTTGTGCCATCGTATGATTCAATGTTTATGGGTTTGAAACCCTCAGGGATTTGATGATCCATCACTTCGTCTGTGAAGCATAGTGGGTGTGCAGCGCCTCTGTATTGGGCTATATCACGACGCAGCTCAAATGAGCTTTGTCTACTGTGTTCGGCCCGGCCGGAATTGCCATATCCGGCATGACAGTTATCATCACGTATCGTGGGGCGCCCACGCGATCCGTAGATCGATCTTGTTTGCCTTGCCTTGTCCTCCAGTATATCCCGCAGGTCTGGCGCATTTTCCTATGCCTTGGTATTTTTTGAGCGGCGCCGGGGTGTGGCTTGAGTGGAGGGCCGAGAGGCCTCTCTGTCGCGGTCACGAGGTGGCCGGTCGGCCGTATCATGTGCTGGTGATGTAGGTTTAGGTGCTTCCTCCTCTAATCGGGGTAGCAGCCTGCGTTTTGGGTAGCTCTTGGAGGGGCGTTCGAGTTCATACTCTTCGGCCGCAAGGACTTCAGTCCATCTGTCGGCTAGCAAGTCTTGGTCAGCTTTAAGCTGCTGCTGCTTTTTCTTGAGGTTGCTTGCCGTGGCCATAAGCCTGCGTTTGAAACACTCTTGTTCGGCGGGATCCGCAGGCACGACAAATTCGTCGTCATCGAGGCTTGCCTCGTCTTCGGAGGGAGGCATGTAATTATCGTCCTCTACTTCTCTGCCTGCCGCTCTCTCATGAGGGCTGGCTTCTCCATCCTCCTGCACTGAATCCTGCTGGAGGGGGTTGTCTTCAGCACTGTCCGGGGTGTTATTGTCTCCCGTGCCGGAATCACCGTTTTTGCTGTGGCGGGATTTAGAGCGGCGCCGCTGACGCCGACGCTTAGGCTGTTTCTAGGAGGGGTCATCCTCCGTTGTTCCATCGCCATTCCCATCTTTTGGGATGTCCACCATGTAAATGTCGTATGACGAGGTGGCCTTCCAGTGCCCTGTAGGCGCTGGTTCTTGGTCGTCTCCTACATCGTCGTCCATACGGTCGATGTCTTCGGAGTCGAAGTCGAGCATGTCGGTTAAATAATCGACAGTGGCTACGAAGTGGGTGGTGGGTGGGCTATGAATTTCTTTGCCATCCGCATCCCAACCTTCCTGACCATAGTCCGGCCAGGGCTCTCCTGATAAAGAGAGAGACTTCAGCGAATTCAGGATGTCGCCAAAGGGCGAGTGCTGAAAGATGTCCGCGGTGGTGAACTCCATGACCGGCGCCAAATTGGATTCGATTGGCAGGGGTGCGGAAGGTTAGGAGTCCGGAGAGGAGTCCGACACCTTGGAGTTACGAGCCTTGCAAAGGACAGGCATGGTGTTCGGCTTAATCGTCGTAGAGATTGCAGCCCCCGAGGCGGTGTCCAGCCACCCGTCCTTGATCGGCGCGGTCGGCTCCGAGCTAAGGGTCGGAGCAGACACTGGTGCGGCCTCCAGGGCACTGTTTAGCAGCAGAGCTGGATCATGCCCATCGTGACAGTGCAGCGCGCTTGGTTGTGGCTCGAACCCATCGAAGATCAAGTCTCCGCGGACGTCAGCCGTCTAGTTCAAACTTCCAAATCTGACCTGATGGCCAGGGGCGTAGCTTTCAATCTGCTCCAGATGGCCAAGCGAATTGGCCCGCAGTGCAAAGCCGCCGAATACGAAGATCTATCCGGGGAGAAAAGTCTCACCCTGGATCGCATCGTTGTTGATGATCGGAGGAGCCATCGGGCCTAAAGATGATGACACAGAGGAACTCTCAATGAAAGCACCAATGCCGGTGTCAAAACCGGCGGATCTCGGGTAGGGGTCCCGAACTGTGCGTCTAGGCGGATGGTAATAGGAGACAAGGGACACGATGTTTTTACCCAGGTTCGGGCCCTCTCGATGGTGGTAAAACCCTACTCCTGCTTGATTAATATTGATGATATGGGTAGTACAAGAGTAGATCTACCACGAAATCAGAGAGGCTAAACCCTAGAAGCTAGCCTATGGTATGATTGTTGTTTCTCGTCCTAAGGACTAAAACCCTCCGGTTTGTATAGGCACCAAAGAGGGTTAGGGTTACACAGAGTCGGTTACAATGATAGGAGATCCACATATCCGTATCGCCAAGCTTGCCTTCCACGCCAAGGAAAGTCCCATCCGGACACGGGACGAAGTCTTCAATCTTGTATCTTCATAGTCTAGGAGTCCGGTCAATGGTCATAGTCCGGCTATCTGGACACCCCCTAATCCGGGACTCCCTCAGGAACCAATAAACCAGGACGAAGGTAATATGTCAATCACACACAGTTCCCAAAATTGGAACCGTGTGCAATGACTTTTGATTTTGCTTGTTGCGTCAATCACACATGGTTGGCTCTAGCAAACCGTTGCCTCTGAAATTCTTTGTGGGACAGAAAAACCTCACCACCCAACAAAAAAGAAAAAGGAAACCCTCACCATCCCAACATCACAAAAACCTTCACCCCGCCCGCCACCCCCTCCGGTCCCCATTCACACCTGCACAAGCTCCTCCGCATCTATGCATGGCACCGCCTATCTTGGTGATAACCACTTAGCTCGATGCCTGCCGCCGCCGCCAGGCTGCCGGCAAACCCCACCGCATTTTGCCACTTGCGCTTGCCGCCGCGTATCACCATCGACTTTCTTGATGCTGCTCGCGGTCGACCCTGCTCTGCCCGGTTGGGGAATCCTCCGTACTGAGTGTCGTGGAATTATCACGTCAGATGTCCTAGTGCGAGGACTTAGTCGTGGAGCCATCGCAACGACATTAGCTTAGAGGGGTTAAACCGGACAAAGGACATGGGGAAATTATACTGGTTCGGCCCCTTGCGGTGAAGGTAAAAGCCTACGATCCAGTTGTGGTGGAATTGATGGGGTCTCGATGATCAGGGGGCGAATCCACTTTACCTGGCTCTCGAGTTGTTGTTTCTTGTCCCTTAACCGCCACCGGGTCGTCCCTTTATATACACAGGGTGATGCCTGGCGGTTTACAGAATCCCGGCCGGCTCATACACGTATCCGGCTGGGTTTCTACCCATTCCTATCTTACAACACAAGTTACACAATGTATGTTGGTTTAAGTCTACGGGCCCTAATCCGCCTTTGGGCCCTGGGCCTCTAAGTTTCTTGAGTAAAGCGCCACACTCCTTGTCTTCATGGGCTTCAATATGGATGACTCGTTACAAGTATAACCCGGCCCCACCTGGGCGATTTATACTCAATAGTTATATCCCCAACATTAGGCCCCATATTGATTTGAACCTGTTCATGTCAATCTTCCATACTTAAGAAAATTCCTTTCTGAACACCTTCGTTTGAACCTTGTAATCCGCCATGACGTCATCTTCCAAGATTATAATAAACCTGCTTATTAAAAACGTACATACCTCCCTTTATTAATGAGCCTCCAAAAATCGAGGCGACGGCTCTGTCACTTAACCATTCTTTTGGCTCCTCCATTCTCGCGCCTGTCACTTATCCCTTCGCTTTATAAATAGGACCGGGGGCCATCTTCACTTTTCCCCATCGTGCCTCTTCACTTCGTCATCTTGCTCATGCCGCCCCAGCGTGTCGAGCTCAGCCGTCGCCGTCCAGCCTCGTCTTTGACCTCACCTTCGGCCGCTGCATCACCCTGAATGCACCAGAAAAACACAGCACCTCTCTGCTGCTCTCTCAGCCTCAGTAAGCCTTCTCTCCTTCCTCCCCAGATCTGTTCATTAGGGTTTCTGTGTTCCTCGGTGTTCATCAGTCTTCTTTGCTTGTACCTTGCTGTCACATGAGTACTTAATAAAAACTTTGACATTTTCCCCATGCGGCAGTAGCCATAATCCATTTTTCCTCATCACATCATCTCTTTGTTAGTGAAACAATCCCATCTGAACCTTAGCTGTTTCGCTGTCACCACTTAGGGTTTTGGAATTTTCTCCCTTTTTTGAACTGTTGTAGATCCAAAATTATAATATCAACCTGTAAAACCTGTTTGTGCAATACTTAGCAATTTTTCAGATCTGTAACTTCCACACCATTGTAGGCGGTTTAACCTTTAAAGAAATTATAACCCACCAGGTAACATTAGCCCTCTCTTAAACCGCCGGTTCGTCATTTCTATAACCCTGCCAATGTCTGAATCCGGTTTGATATGTATATATGCCCCAACGTCTTTCCCTGCGACCTTGCGTCGCTTCATATTTGTTAGCCATGAATCTTAAACCGGCATTGATCTTTTTCCAGCTTTTTGTTGAAATGGACAAACAATTTTAGTCTTGCAACTAGGTCCCTTCCCAGGTTACGGAAGAACATCTGGTCGGGTGTGTTACAACTCACGCTTTAGCGAGTAAAGAGACCATCCACCGGCGGGTCCCCGGTCCAGAAAATCCTCCTGAGCCCAAGGATGGAGAGCTGATTGTGTTTGCTGATCATCTGAGTCAAGGGTTTAGCCCTCCCGGATCAAAATTCTTCCGTGACGTGCTTGCTAGCTTCCAGATCCGCCCTCAAGATATTGGACCAAACTCTGTGTCCAATATTTGCAATTTCCAAGTGTTTTGTGAGGCTTGTCTGCAAGAAGAACCTACTGTTGAATTTTTCTGGGATTTCTTTTACTTAAACCGCCGTACTGAATTTACGGACGGGCCCAACACTGAACTTGGTGGTGTTTCAATCCAGAAGAGGAAATATGTCAATTTTCCTCACGCCAAGCATCATAGCCACCCCAAAGACTGGAATCAGACTTGGTTTTATTGCCGAAACACAGCTCCAGACGATGAAAATCCTCTGCCGGGTTATCGTCCACACCGGCTTACCAATAAACATCCAGTCCCTCAACGACTCACTACAAAGGAACGAACTAAGTATGCACCCCAGCTTGCCAAGCTCCAAGCCTTCATGGCGAACGGTTTAACTGGCATCGACTTTGTCCGCTGTTGGGTCTCTTGGAGCATCTTGCCCTTAAGCCCTTGCCCTGGTTTAATGTGCGAGTACATTGGAGATCTCAAAGATCCTCAGCAACATATTGATATTCAGCTGACTCACGAAGAAGTTATTGAATCTGTCAAGAAAATGCTGGATGAACCGGTATCTAAGTGCAGCAAGACAGGGCTCAGTCCTTTCTACGTTTCCAACAAACCGCCAGCTGTAAGAATTGCATCATTTTCATTTTTGTCTTAATCCATCCCTTCTTAAAGATTCCTTTATAACTTGTTGTCCATCTGTGCAGGGTGATGATCCATTCTGGAAGAGGAAACCGCAGGATAAACAGGCGAAACCGCAAGATAAGCTGGTGAAAGTGCCTCGCACCAAGACCAAAGTTACAAAGAAACCTGCAAAGAAGAAGACCGCCAAGTACCGTGATCTGCCCAATGATGAAGAACTTGATGATCTGGAGTCAGAGGTAGAACTTGATTCTCTTGGTTCTTTTTTCATACACCTCATTGACAACGATCATTATTAGGATCATGCGGAGGCTAACCGTGCTGGTGAGGTAGAGGTAATTATTCTTTCTTCTGACTTAGATCCTGTGCCAACACCAAAAACTCGTCAAGCAGTCCGGAAAGTAAAATTTCCACACCCTCTAGCTTATTCGGATCCGCACTTTCTTTTGAAGACATGGCAGCATGAAGCTCGCCGCACAACTCGGCATAGCGACCAAGTGGTTACCTCCTCCGGTTTACCAAACTCTCCGGTTCGTAAACACCGTCAAGAGGTCTCTTGTACTTCTGATACATTTTATCCCAAGGTGGGTTATTTCCAATATCCTCTTAATCCATCTGACTCGAATTACCAGGGGACCTCCCATTCATCTTCTGGCAAATCAACATCGACGAAACTTCCAACCCTTAAAATGGTTCCTGGGTGAGTAGATTTTGCTAATCCGTCATACCTTTATATTGTTAACTCTTGCATTATTCTGACGCATACTTATTACTTTGTAGGGCCAAATCTAGAACCGGCAAGAAAGCCAAAGTGACCAAACCGGCTGAAGACCCCAATCGGGATGGATCGGAACAAACTCCTGAACCGTCTCATCCAAATGCTGATAATATTCCTGATGGCCCGTCATTGCCGGATCAAACAACTGAAGCTGAGAACATGGATATTGATCCGTCGGCTCATGCTGATAATCCGTCGAGCCCAGCTAAAGTTGTTGACGATGATGTTGTCGTTACTGGCACTGGGTTTACCTCTCCTGGCAATCCTGTCACTTTATCAAAGCATAGTGCCAAGGAAGAATTTTCTGCTATGGACAAGGGCAAGTGAAAAACAGATTTATCAAGCTATGCTCACCTCAGCGCCCAGGACATCCATTCTGGATATTTAAACCACCTATACACAAGCCGCGACTATGAAGCCGGTTTAGTAAGCCTGATGAAGGAACGGTATGAGGTAAATATCACTCCCTCTAGCATAAATTGTCTTTCCATATAACTGGTTGAGACTATTAATTCCAGTAGCCCCCAAGGGCCGGTTCATAATATGGATGTGAACCGGAACTTGTAGGAGAACAATCCTTAATGTTGCTTGCATAACCCTCGGGGACTGGTTTATACCTTTAGGATAAACCGGTACATTTCTGTCATGAAACTTTGAATATTTTTTTTTGATAATCATCTTTGTAATCCAATTGAGGAGGAAAAAGCCATAACATTGTCTTGAGCAAATATGCATTAGCCCCCAAGTGCCAAGTGTATAACTTGTTATATGCTGGGGACTTAAAATGGTAGTTGATAAGAAGCAATATGCATTAGCCCCCAAGTGCCAAGTGTATAACTTGTTATGTGCTTAGGACTTCAGATATGCACTCCCAACTCATTAAATGTCTCCTGCAGGCTGACCTAAGCAAAAAGGATTCCCAAATCGCCGACGTTCAAGAAAATATCAAGTCCTAGCAAGCAGAAACTTCCAAGGCTAAAAAAGAGTTGACCAGCGCTTTAACACCCATGGAACAACTGAAGGAAAACTTCAAAAGTGAACGGGCAGGATGGGATGCTGAAAAAGAAACTTTGCTAAAGCGCGCAGAGGACGCTGAAGCAGCCCTTAATCCGGTAACAGAAGAGCTGACCGGCTTGAAGCGGCAAATCAATGCTATGACCTCTGCCGTCTTCGGTAAATATCCTCTTCATAAGTTTTAAATAAGTAACATCCATGAAACTGCCGGTTTAATAATATTTTGACCATTGCAGGTAGCCGTGTTACTCATATTGGCTCGGATATGCGCAAAACTGAAGGTTGCCTATACATTGATAGAGAAATTATATACCGGCGTTCAACGGGCCATCTGCACAGCTTCACATAATAAACCGCCCCCAACTTTAATCAAGGAAACATTGGAAAAATTATCCATGATGCCCAGCCTGAAGAGTTGAAGAAATCAGCCGCTAGAGCCGGTGCTCTTACTGCATTGACTCGGGCCAAGGCCTAGATATCTGACCTTGATCCGGAAGATATTGGAAATGGCTATCCAGGCCAAAAAGAGGACGGGTCAGATTTTGATAATGACGACCTCAGGGCCATAACGAGGGAAATGCGTCCATTGGCAAGCAAACTTGCTAAAGACACTGGCTTGTCTTTTTACTAGACGATTTATGATGCCAACAACAAACGGGTTAACGCACCGACTCATGAAGTGCAAAATCTTATCCCGCCAATCCGTAAGCATACCTACGCCCCTGATGCTAAAGCGGGCAGAGGACGCTAAAGAAGCCCTTAATCTGTAATCTGTCTTCCGCGCCTTAACCGGGATTGATTGGGCAACCATTGACTTCCAGCCACTGGGTGGAGAGGAGGAGGGTGAACCGGCACAGGATGATCCACAGCTTTCAGGTCAGCCTAGTGAAGAATCATGATCGGGAGGCCGGTTTAGCTTTTGCACACTGCCATCCTTGTGACAAACAATTATTCTTTTGGGCCATCAAAGCGCCTTGTAATAGGTTAGTTTAAACACTTGGTCTGCTATGCCATCGTGCATATTCACGTTGCATAATACTGTTAATCCGTCATGATTATACTATGTCTGCTTATGATCCTTAGCGGCTTTGTTCAATCCTGTTTCTGCATACAATATGCTTAAAGTGTCCTAGCGGTTTACCGCCGGACGGGTCATAACACCCAACATAAACCAGGGTTTATAACCAAGGTTGTACTTGTTAAGAAAATATAAAATACATCATACCTGTTACTTTGAATCACATCGTTGGTTTACCAACTTATTGTAGTAAGGGTGATAACCCAAATCTTGAGTACTGATAACTCCCAGCATGTTTTGCCGGTTTATAATGAAGCCGTACCAGGTTATAATAAACACCAGATTATCCATATATCATACTAGGGACTTCTAGTCAAAGCTAGACTGGGTTAACAAAACACCGGTTTATACTTGATCATATGCTGACAACTTATAGTTGAAAGCCAAGCCGGGTCAATTGATACCGATCATCTTGTAAGTTTGTACTTGGCAACTCATAAGCCAGACCGGGTTAAAAAGCGCCGGATGAATATAAACCTCATCAAAATAAACATCAAAAAGAAAGACTTGCAAAGAAAAACACGCAAAAAAGGCGAGGCTTTTCATGGGCTACCATGCCACTGAGTTACCATTTTACAAGGCCTTATAAGATGGACCTCACATTAACCAATCATCAATTTAACTATGACAAGTTTAGGGTCTTTATAAGATTGATTGTCAAACGTTTGACGGGTCTTACCAGGATTACCTGGACGGAGTGACTTACTTAAAAAGGCAGGATAACCTGGGGTTTTAGGTGAATACACCTGGCTTCCAAGCCTGGCTTTTATAGCCTACTGCAAGGTTATAGACTCTATGTTCTTGTAGAAGCAAAGAGCCCCCAAGAAATATTTTGAGTTGTGCTCAATGGACGCCTATGTTTGAGTTGTGCTTTGCAACAAATTCTCTTTGGCTCCTTATGATGTTGGGTATTAAGCCCCCAAGCTTATGTTTGAGATGTGCTCTTTTTTTGTAGCTTTATAAGCCGGATCAATGGACAATCAGAACTCTACTTTATAAGCAGAAGCCCCCATGTAACCAAGAAAAACTTTTAAGAAGAATGGTAGAGGCCCCGCTTTAGCAAGGATGCCAGTTTATTATATTGATCATAATATATACATTGTCAAGAATATGTACATAATAGGAGCCTATGGATCAGGTGTAGTAAGGCCGAAGATGAGCAATATTCCATGGCCGACGGGTCTCCTCCTCCGACTTGTGTGAGTCTTCGTGCTCTCGAACATCGATAAGGTAGTATGACCCGTTATTCAGATTCTTGCTGACCACAAAGGGCCCTTCCCAAGGTGGGGATAACTTGTGCATATCGGTCTGATCCTGGATAAGCCGGAGCACTAAGTCGCCTTCTTGAAAAGCTCTGGATTTAACCGGTGGCTGTGATAACGCCGCAGGTCCTGCTGATAAATCACCGAACACGCCGCCGCTATGTCCCATTTTTCATCTAACAGGTCCAATGCATCTTGGTGTGCTTGTTCGTTGTCCACTTCAACATAAGCTGCCACCTGAGGTGAGTCATGGCGAATGTCACTAGGGAGAACTGCTTTTGCTCCATAAACCATGAAGAAGGGTGTATAACCCGTAGATCTATTAGGGGTGGTATTAATGATCCACAATACGGAAGGCAACTCTTCCACCCAACAACCCGGCGTCCTCTGCAAGGGAACCATAAGCCGGGGCTTGATGCCTTTCAGGATTTCTTGATTAGCTCTCTTAGCTTGACCATTAGACTGGGGGTGAGCCACCGATGACACATCAAGCCGGATGTGCTCTCGTTGACAAAAGTCTTCCATAGCCCCCTTGGAGAGGTTCGTGCCATTATCTGTTATGATGTTGTGTGGAAAACCAAAACGGAAAATCACCTTCTTCATGAATTGAACCTTTGTGGCCGCATCACACCTGCTGAATGGCTCTGCCTCTACCCACTTAGTGAACTTATCAACCACCACCAGAAGGTGGGTCTTCTTATCCTTGGACCTCTTAAAGGGCCCAACCATATCCAGCTCCCAAGTTGAAAACATCCAAGTGATTGGAATCATCCTCAACTCCTGAGCCGGAACATGAGCTCGGCGTGAAAACTTCTGACAACCTTCGCACTTTCTGACCAAATCTTCAGCATCAGCATGAGCCGTTAGCCGGTAAAAACCATGTCGAAAAGCTTTAGCCACAAGGGATTTTGAACCGGCATGATGACCACAATCCCCTTCATGGATTTCACGCAAAATCTCACAACTTTCTTCAGGAGAAACGCAACGCTGAAACGCCCTCGAGACACTGCAGTGATGTAACTCACCATTGACAATGGTCATGGACTTGGACCGCCGGATTATTTGTCTAGCCAAATCTTCGTCCTTGGGTAACTTGCCCTGGGTCATATACGCCAGGTATGGCATCGTCCAATTAGGGATAGCATGAAGAACCGCCACCAATTGAGCCTCCGGGTCGGGAACAACCAGATCCTCCTCCGTCGGTAATTTGACCGACGGATTATGCAAAACGTCAAGACAGACATTGGGCGGCACCAGCTTACGTTGAGAACCCAGCCGGCTTAAAGCGTCCGCCGCGTCATTCTTGCGCTGATCAATGTGCTCGACCTGGTAACCCTTGAAGTGACCAGCAATAACATCTACCTCACGCTGATAAGCCGCCATGAGTGGGTCCTTAGAATCCCAAGTACTAGAGACTTGCTGAGTGCTACGTATTGAGCTTGCGTTAGTTTTCCTTGAAGAGGAAAGGGTGATGCAGCAAAGTAGCGTAAGTATTTCACTTAGTTTTTGAGAACCAAGGTATCAATCCAATAGGAGGCTCCTCAAAAGTCACCCGCACCTACACAAACAAACAAGAACCTCGCAACCAACGCAACAAAGGGGTTGTCAATCCCTTCACAGCCACTTGCGAAAGTGAGATCTGATAGAGATAATATGATAAGATAAATATTTTTGGTATTTTTATGATATAGATTGGAAAAGTAAAAATGCAAATAAAAGTAGATGGTAAGCTTATATGATAACATATAGACCCGGGGGCCATAGGTTTCACTAGTGGCTTCTCTCAAGATAGCTTAAGTATTACGCTGGGTGAACAAATTACTGTCGAGCAATTGATAGAAAAGCGAATAATTATGAGATTATCTAGGCATGATCATGTATATAGGCATCACGTCCGTGACAAGTAGACCGACTCCTGCCTGCATCTACTACTATTACTACACACATCGACCGACTCCTGCCTGCATCTAGAGTATTAAGTTCATAAAGAACAGAGTAACGCATAAAGAGAGATGACATGATGTAGAGGGATAAACTCATGCAATATGATATAAACCCCATATTTTTATCCTCGATGGCAACAATACAATACATGCCTTGCTGCCCCTGCTGTTACTGGGAAAGGACACCGTAAGATTGAACCCAAAGCTAAGCACTTCTCCCATTGCAAGAAAGATCAATCCAGTAGGCCAAACCAAACTGATAATTCGAAGAGACTTGCAAAGATAACTTAATCACACATAAAAGAATTCAGAGGAGATTCAAATATTTCTCATAGATAAACTTGATCATAAACCCACAATTCATTGGATCTCGACAAACACACCGCAAAAAGAGTTACATCGAATAGATCTCCAAGAAGATCAAGGAGAACTTTGTATTGAGATTCAAAGAGAGAGAAGAAGCCATCTAGCTAATAAGTATGGACCCGAAGGTCTGTGGTAAACTACTCACAACTCATCGGAAGGGCCTTGGAGATGATGTAGAGGCCCTCCATGGTCGATTCCCCCTCCGGCGGAATGTCGGCGAAGGCTCCAAGATGGGATCTCACGGATACAGAAGGTTGTGGCAGTCGAAATAGTTTTTCGTGGTGCTCCTCGATGATTTCAGGGTACGTGGGTATATATAGGAGGAAGAAGTAGGTCGGTGGACGCTCAAGGGGCCCACGAGGGTGGGGGCACGCCCACCTCCAAGGGCGCGCCGGGCACCCTTGTGGCCTCCTCCTCTGTTGCTTGATGTCCACTCCAAGTCCCCTGGATCACGTTTGTTCCAAAAATATCGCTCCCGAAGGTTTCATTCCGTTTGGACTCTGTTTGATATTCCTTTCCTTCGAAACACTCAAATAGGCAAAAAAAACAGTAATTCGGGCTGGGCCTCCGATTAGTAGGTTAGTCCCAGTGTGAAGTAAAGCCCATAAACATCCAAACGGGTAATATAATAGCATGGAACAATAAAAAATTATAGATACGTTGGAGACGTATCAAGCATCCCCAAGCTTAATTCCTGCTCGTCCACGAGTAGGTAAATGATAAAAACATAATTTTTTATTTGGAATGCTACCTAGCATAATTCTCAATGTAATTTTCTTTATTGTGGCATGAATGTTCAGATCCAAATGTTTCAAAATAAAAGTTCATATTGACATAAGAAATAGTAATACTTCAAGCATACTAATCAAAGTAATCATGTCTTCTCAAAATAACATGGCTAAAGGAAGTTCATCCCTACAAAATCATATAGTTAGGCTATGCTTCATTTTCGCCACACAAAAATGTTCTCATCTTGCACACCCCCGATGACAAGCCAAGCAATTGTTTCGTACTTAAGTAATATAAAAGTTTTTTCAACTTTCACGCAATACATGAGCGTGAGCCATGGATATAGCACTATGGGTGGAATAGAATATGACAATGGAGTTTGTGTGGAGAAGACAAAAAAGGAGAAAGTCTCACATTGACGAGGATAATCAATGGGCTATGGAGATGCCCATCAATTGATGTCAACATGAGGACTAGGGATTGCCATGCAACGGATGCGCTAGAGCTATAAAATATATGAAAGCTCAACAAAAGAAACTAGTGGGTGTGCATCCAACTTGCTTGCTCACGAATACCTAGGGCATTTTGAGGAAGCCCATCATAGGAATATGCAAGCCAAGTTCTATAATGAAAAATTCCCACTAGTATATGAAAGTGACAACATAAAAGACTTTCTATATGAAGAACATGGTGCTACTTTGAAGCACAAGTTTGGAAACGGATAGTAACATTGTCCCCTTTTTATTTTATTTTATTTTTCTTTTCTTCCTTTTTTCTCTTTGGCCTTTCTTTTTTTGGCCTTTTTAGGGACAATGCTCTAATAATGATGATCATCACACTTATGTTTATTTACAACTCATGAATTACAACTCAAAACTAGAACAAGATATGACTCTATATGAATGCCTCCGGCGGTGTACCGGGATGGGCAATGAATCAAGAGTGACATGTATAAAAAATTATGCATGGTGTCTTTGCCACAAATACGATGTCAACTACATGATCATGCAAGGCAATATGACAATGATGATGCGTGTCATGATAAACGGAACGGTGGAAAGTTGCATGGCAATATATCTCGGAATGTCTATGGAAATGCCATAATAGGTAGGTATGGTGGCTGTTTTGAGGAAGATATAAGGAGGTTTATGTGTGATAGAGCGTATTGTATCACGGGTTTTGGATGCACCAGCGAAGTTTGCACCAACTCTCAAGGTGAGAAAGGGCAATGCACGGTACCGAAGAGGCTAGCAATGATGGAAGGGTGAGAGTGCGTATAATCCATGGACTCAACATTTGTCATAAAGAACTCATATACTTATTGCAAAAATCTACAAGTCATCAAATACCAAGCACTACGCGCATGCTCCTAGGGGGATAGATTGGTAGGAAAAGACCATCGCTCGTCCCCGACCGCCACTCATAAGGATGAAAATCTAAGAAAACCTCATGTTTCAAATTTGTTACGCAACTTTTACCATACGTGCATGCTACGGGACTTGCCAACTTCGACACAAGCACTATTTAAATTCACAATCACCCAACTAGCATGACTCTAATATCACCATCTCCATATCGCAAAACAATTATCAAGTATCAAGTTGATCATAGCATCCAATTCACTTCCTATGATAGTTTTTATTATACCCAACTTGGATGCCCATCATTCTAGGACCAATTTTATAACCATAGAAAATACCATTCTGTTCTAAGAGACTCTCAAAATAATATAAGTGAAGCATGAGAGATCAACAATTTCTACAAAATCAAACCACCGCCTTGCTCTAAAAGATTTAAGTGAAGCGCTAGAGCAAAACTATCTAGCTCAAAAGATATAAGTGAAGCACATAGAGTATTCTAATAAATTCCAAACAAGTGGGTTTCTCCCAAAAGGTGTGTACATCAAGGATGATTGTGGTAAACTAAAAAGAAAAGACTAATATCATACAAGATGCTCCAAGCAAAACACATATCATGTGGCGAATAAAAATATAGCTCCAAGTAAAGTTACCGATAGACGAAGACGAAAGAGGGGATGCCTTCCAGAGAATCCCCAAGCTTAGGCTTTTGGTTATCATTGAATATATTGGGGTGCCATTGGCATCCCCAAGCTTAGGCTCTTGCCACTCCTTATTCCATAGTCCATAAAATCTTTACCCGAAACTTGAAAACTTCACAACACAAAACTCAACAGGAAATCTCATAAGCTCCGTTAGTGCAAGAAAGAAAAACCACCACATAAGGTATTATAATGAACTCATCCTTTATTTATATTGGTGTTAAACCTACTGTATTCCAACTTCTCTATGGTTCATACTCCAAATCATTGGGACGCCTTTTAACTAAAGTTGACTCATCTCCAGTCCCATCATTATTAAGATTAATATTGAAAAACAAAGATTTAATAGGGGACACATCAATAACTTTTAGATCTTCATCATTATTTTCAAGGAAATTAGAAGAACACACTTTTACAAAGTTATCTTTCTTAGCACGCAATCTAGAGGTTCTTTCTTTGCACTCATCAATGGAAATTCTCATAGCTTTGAGAGACTCATTGATATAATGCTTAGGAGGAGTAGATGTAAGTTTCAAAGAATCAACATCAAGCGAAAGTCTATCAACGTTCCTAGCCAAATCATCAACTTTAAGCAATTTTTCTTCAAGCAAAGCTTTAAAATTCTTTTGAGAGATCATAAATTGTTTCACGCTATTCTCAAAATCAGAGGGCATATTAAAATTTCCATAAGAGTTGTTGTAGGAATTACCACAATTATTAGAGGAATTACTAGGGAACGGTCTAGGATTAAAATTTCCTCTATAAGCATTGTTACCAAAATTATTCCTACCAACAAAATTCACATCCATATATTCATTATTATTATCAATCAAAGTAGACAAAGGCATATCATTAGGATCAATAGGAGCACTCTTAGTTGCAAACAATTGCATAAGTTCATCCATCTTTCCACTCAAAACATTAATTTCTTCTATAGCATGCACTTTATTACTAGTAGATCTTTCGGTGTGCCATTGAGAATAATTAGCCATAATGTTATCAAGGAGTTTAGTAGCTTCTCCTAAAGTGATTTCCATAAAAGTGCCTCCCACAGCCGAATCTAAAAGATTTCTAGAAGCAAAATTCAATCCGGCATAAAAATTTTGTATGATCATCCATAAGTCCAAACCATGAGTAGGGCAGTTGCGAATCATTAATTTCATTCTTTCCCAAGATTGGGCAACATGCTCATGATCAAGTTGTTTAAAATTCACAATATCGTTCCTATGAGAGATGATCTTAGCGGGAGGAAAATACTTAGAGATAAAAGCATCTTTGCACTTGTTCCATGAATCAATACTATTCTTAGGCTAAGACGAAACTCCAACTTTAGCACGATCTCTAAGTGAAAATGGAAATAACTTCAATTTAACAATATCATTATCCGTATCTTTCTTCTTTTGCATCTCACACAAATCAACAAAGTTGTTTAGATGGGTAGCGGCATCTTCACTAGGAAGGCCGGAGAATTGATCTTTCATAACAAGATTCAACAAAGCAGCATTGATTTCACAAGACTCAACATCATTAAGAGGAACAATCGGAGTACTAAGGAAATCATTATTATTGGTGTTGGAAAAGTCACACAATTTGGTATTATCTTGCGCCTTCGCCACAAGAAATCCGACACATAGGCAAACAAAAAGGAAAGCGAAAGAGAGAGGAGATTGGGAAAGAGAGGGCGAATAAAACGGCATGGGTGAAGTGGGGGAGAGGAAAATGAGAGGCAAATGGCAAATAATGTAATGCAAGGGAGATGAGTTTGTGATGGGTACTTGGTATGTCTTGACTTGAGCGAAGACCTCCCCGGCAACAGCGCCAGAAATCCTTCTTGCTACATCTTGAGCTTGCGTTGGTTTTCGTTGAAGAGGAAAGGGTGATGCAGCAAAGTAGCGTAAGTATCTCCCTCAGTTTTTGAGAACCAATGTATCAATCCAGTAGGAGGCCCTTCAAAAGTCCCACGCACCTACACAAACAAACAAGAACCTCGCAACCAACGCAATAGAGGGGTTGTCAATCCCTTCATGGCCACTTGCGAAAGTGAGATCTGATAGACATAATATGATAAGATAAATATTTTTGGTATTTTTATGATATAGATTGGAAAAGTAAAGATGCAAATAAAAGTAGATGATAAACTTATATGATAAAAGATAGACCTGGGGGCCATAGGTTTCACTAGTGGCTTCTCTCAAGATAGCATAAATATTACGGTGGGTGAACAAATTACTGTCGAGCAATTGATAGAAAAGCGAATAATTATGAGATTATCTAGGCATGATCATGTATATAGGCATCACGTCCGTGACAATTAGACCGACTCCTGCCTGCATCTACTACTATTACTCCACACATCGACCAACTCCTACCTGCATCTAGAGTATTAAGTTCATAAAGAACAGAGTAACGCATTAAGAAAGATGACATGATGTAGAGGGATAAACTCATGCAATATGATATAAACCCCATATTTTTATCCATGATGGCAACAAAACAATGCGTGCCTTGCTACCCCTGCTGTCACTGGGAAAGGACACCGCAAGATTGAACCCAAAGCTAAGCACTTCTCCCATTGCAAGAAAGATCAATCTAGTAGGCCAAACCAAACTAATAATTCGAAGAGACTTGCAAAAATAACTTAATCACACATAAAAGAATTCGGAGGAGATTCAAATATTTCTCATAGATAAACTTGATCATAAACCCACAATTCATTGGATCTCGACAAACACACCGCAAAAAGAGTTACATCGAATAGATCTCCAAGAAGATCGAGGAGAACTTTGTATTGAGATTCAAAGAGAGAGAAGAAGTCATCTAGCTAATAACTATGGACCGAAGGTCTATGGTAAACTACTAACAACTCATCGGAAGGGCCTTGGAGATGATGTAGAGGCCCTCCATGGTCGATTCCTCGCCGGCGGAGCACCGGCGAAGGCTCCAAGATGGGATCTCGCGGATACAGAAGGTTGTGGCGGTGGAAATAGTTTTTCGTGCTGCTCCTCAATGATTTCAGGGTACGTGGGTATATATAGGAGGAAGAAGTAGGTCGGTGGATGCTCGAGGGGCCCACGAGGGTGGGAGGCCTGCCCACCTCTTGGGGGCATGCCGGGCACCCTCGTGGCCTTCTCCTCTGTTGCTTGACGTCCACTCCAAGTCCCCTGGATCATGTTTGTTCCAAAAAGATCGCTCCCGAAGGTTTCATTCCGTTTGGACTCCGTTTGATATTCCTTTCCTTCGAAACACTCAAATAGGCAAAAAAACAGCAATTCGGGTCGGGCCTTCGGTTAGTAGGTTAGTCCCAAAAATGATATAAAATTGTAAAGTAAAGCCCATAAACATCCAAAACGGGTAATATAATAGCATGGAACAATCAAAAATTATAGATACATTGGAGACGTATCACTGAGCCACTAAATTGGAGTCCCCAAAGCATAGTACCAAGATTAAGTTCATTTCCTTAGCCACCCGAAGACCGTGGAGCAAAGCCTCATACTCAGCTGCATTGTTAGTACAAGGAAACATCAAGCGGAGAACATAACAAAATTTGTCACCTCACGGGGAAGTAAGAACCACTCTAGCCCCCGAGCCCTCCAATTGTCTGGACCCGTCGAAGTGAATAGTCCAGTATGTGTTATCCGGTTTATCCTCCGGCGCCTGCAATTCTGTCCAGTCATTGATGAAATCCATGAGCGCATGGGACTTGATAGCCGTACGAGGCATATATTTTAACCCATGAGGTCCAACCTCGATAGCCCATTTAGCAACCCGGCCAGTTGCCTCCCTGTTCTGGATTATATCTCCCAAAGGAGCGGAACTAACCACAGTGATGGGATGCCCGTGAAAGTACTGCTTAAGCTTCCGGCTCGCCATAAAAACTCCATACACAAGCTTCTACCAATGTGGATATCTCTGCTTTGATTCAATAAGCATTTCACTAATATAATAAACCTGCCGTTGAACCGGATATTCCTTTCCTGCCTCCTTGCGCTCCACCACAATAGCCACGCTGACAGCTTAGGCGTTAGCAGCCACATATAATAGCAATGATTCCTTATCAATAGGGGCAGCAAGAACATGCGGCTCGGCTAACTGCTTCTTCAGATCCTCAAACACCGTATTAGCAGCATCACTCCAGACAAAGTTGTCTGTCTTCTTCATCATCTGATATAGAGGGATGGCCTTCTCTTCCAACGGGCTGATAAACCGGCTTAACGCTGCAATACGACCCGCCAGACGTTGAACATCATTGACGCACGCTGGTTTAGCCAAAGACGTAATAGCTTTGATCTTTTCTGGATTAGCTTCAATGCCTCTGTTAGACACCAGGAAACCCAAGAGCTTGCCCGCCGGTACACCAAAAACACACTTGGCCGGATTAAGCATCATCTTATAAACCCGGAGATTATCAAAAGTTTCCTTCAAATCATCTATAAACGTCTCCGCTTTCCTGGACTTCACCACGATATCATCCACATCAGCATGAACATTGCACCCAATCTGACTATGAAGACAATTCTGCACACATCACTGATAAGTCGCCTGGGCACTCTTGAGCCCAAAAGGCATAGATACATAGCAGAAGGCTCCAAAGGGAGTTATAAAAGTTGTCTTCTCGTGGTCCTTAACTACCATTTTAATCTGATGATAACCAGAATAAGCATCCAGAAAGCTCAAACGCTCACAACCTGCTGTAGAATCAATAATTTGATCAATACGAGGGAGAGCAAAGGGATCAGCTAGACAAGCCTTGTTCAAATCTGTGTAATCCACACACATACGCCAAGTGCCATTCTTCTTAAGCACCAGCACCGGGTTAGCCAACCACTCAGGGTGAAAAACCTCCAAAATAAACCCTGCCGCCAAGAGCCGGGCTACCTCCTCACCAATGGCCTTGCGTCTCTCTTCATTGAAGCGGCGGAGAAACTGCTTGACCGGTTTAAACTTGGGATCGATATTAAGAGTGTGCTCAGCGAGTCCCTCGGTACACCTGGCATGTGATGTCTACTACACAACCTTCTTCTTGTAGATGTTGTTGGTCCTGCAAGTGCACAGGTTTGTAGGACAGTAGCAAATTTCCCTCAAGTGGATGACCTAAGGTTTATCAATCCGTGGGAGGCGTAGGATGAAGATGGTCTCTCTCAAACAACCCTGCAACCAAATAACGAAAAGTCTCTTGTGTCCCCAACACACCCAATACAATGGCAAATTGTATAGGTGCACTAGTTTGGCGAAGAGATGGTGATACAAGTGCAATATAGATAGTAGATATAGGTTTGTAATCTGAAATAATAAAAACAGCAAGGTAACTAATGGTAAAAGTGAGCACAAACGGTATTGCAATGATAGGAAACAAGGCCTAGGGTTCATACTTTCACTAGTGCAAGTTCTCTCAACAATAATAACATAGATAGATCATATAACAATCCCTCAACATGCAACAAAGAGTCACTCCAAAGCCACTAATAGCGGAGAACAAACGTAGAGATTATGGTAGGGTACGAAACCACCTCAAAGTTATTCTTTCGGATCGATCTATTAAAGAGTTCGTACTAGAATAACACCTTAAGACACAAACCAACCAAAACCCTAATGTCACCTAGATACTCCATTGTCACCTCAAGTATCCGTGGGCATGATTATACGATATGCATCACACAATCTCAGATTCATCCAACCAACATAAAAGTACTTCAAAGAGTGCCCCAAAGTTTCTACCGGAGAGTCAAGAAAACATGTGCCAACCCCTATGCATAGGTTCATGGGTGGAACCCGCAAGTTGGTCACCAAAACATACATCAAGAGGCATGTGATATCCCATTGTCACCACAGATAAACACGGCAAGACATACATCAAGTGTTCTCATCATAAAGACTCAATCCAATAAGATAACTTCAAGAGGGAAACTCAATTCATCACAAGAGAGTAGAGGGGGAGAAACATCATAAGATCCAACTATAATAGCAAAGCTCGCGATACATCAAGATCGTGCCATAGAGAGAACACGAGAGAGAGTGGTCAAACACATAGCTACTGGTACATACCCTCAGCCCCGAGGGTGAACTACTCCCTCCTTGTCATGGAGAGCGCCGGGATGATGAAGATGGCCACCAGTGATGGATTCCCCCTCCGGCAGGGTGCTGGAACGGGCTCCCGAGAGGTTTTTGGTGGCTACAGAGGCTTGCGGCGGCGGAACTCTCGATCTATCTTGATATTTGATGGTTTTAGGGTACGTAGGCATATATAGGCGAAAGAAGTCGGTCGGGAGGTGCTCGAGGGGCCCACGAGACAAGAGGCCAGCACCAGTATGGGGGCGCGCTGTCGGGGAAACTGATCCACGGACACCTATGGGGCCGGCGGACCGAGCCCCTTTCGGTTCGGCGGGGGGCGGAGGTCGCACGAAGAGCGGATCGAGGCGAAGCACACGAGCAGTTTACCCAGCTTCGGAGCTCTCCGGAGAGACAATACTCCTACTGCTGCTTGTCTGATTGTATTGTGTTCTTGCTCGAGAAAGAGCTAAGTGTTTTTCTGGCTTCCGAATGAGCCGAACCCCCTCTACGTTGCGCATGGGCCTCCTTTTATATGCTCAAGGGGTCACCGACAGGTGGCAACGCAGAGAAGGGTAAAAGCTTAAAAAGTGTTGCGGTAGGTACACCTACTTGCACAGTGTATCCTACCTAACCCTGACGGCAGGGGACAAAGGCATTAAATGCCCGTCTGTGTCGCCCAAACAGTGCAAAAAGGGACCGTCAGGGATGCCACCGTTCGCCACGATGGCGATCTTGTTAGCGTCGCATGCCACCGCGCACCACTGGCTGCACAGCCTCACGCCACGCGCGCCTGGAAAGGCCTCCAGAGCGACACGTTGGTGAATGTGCTGGAGCGTGGGTACAGAGTGGTTGCTTGCCGCGGCAAGCGCCTTGCCGCGGCCGTTGTCTTGTCGTGCCTGGAAGCTTGTCGCTCACCAGGCCTCGAGATGCCTTGGTTGGTCTTCCCGGCAAGCTCCTCTTGCCGGGGCCTTGTTGCCTTGCCAGGACGCGTGGCGCGTCGCGGCAAGTTTCTTGGGATGCCCTGGTTGGCCTTCCCGGCAAGCTCCTCTTGACGGGGCCTTGTCTCCATGGCTTGAATACTTTGTTCTTGAATGGCTCCAAAGGAACCACGGAGGACCTTGGCGGTCACCCGGCAAGCCTTGCCGCGGGGCGCTGCAACTGCCCGTGCACAAGTTCGGGATACTTGGGTAACCCTACTCTAGTACACCGACAGGAGCCCCCGGGCCTGGGCCACACACGGTGCCGAGCGCTGTTGGGCCAGGCCCAAAACAGGGCACGGGCACACGCGGCCTGGGTTACGCTGAATCTTGCTCCGTATCCACCGCGCCCTCCCCGAACGGCACGCGTTGAATGCGGCATCGTGGGAGAGATCGTGGGTGGTTTCTTTATTCGGAAGGGTGAAACGTCCGCCCCCTCCCTCTTTATAAGCAGAGGAAACAGGGGCAGTTCGCCCACCTCGTCGTCTGTTGCTCCAACTCTAGAAATCTCCGCCGCTCCTCCCCTTCTTCTCGAAGCAGAAAGAGAGCAGCGCTCTGCCCCCCATTGCCACCGGCGCCACCAACGCCGCCGATCTCCCTCGCCACCTCCGCCATGGCTCCGAAAGCCGACAAGGGGAAAGGCGTGAAATCGGCCGAGGCGCAGCGGCTCGCGGCGCTGCGGAAGGAGCGGGCCCTCTTCTCCCCTCAGCTCGGCGCGAAGGAGCTGAGGGAGTACTTCTACCTCTTCTGGTCGACGGAGACGCGAGCGCATCCGCGCACGAGGGTACTCCCGGCCACCGCTTCGAGACTGGCTCCGAACGGGTACCCCTTTTTCGTGCTATTCTTCTACTGCGGGCTCTGCCCGCCTTTCTCTGAATTCTTTTGCGACATCATGAACACCTACGGGTTCCGCCTCCTTGATTTCACCCCCAACGCCGTCCTGACCATGGCAGTTTTCGCACATCTGTGCGAAAACTTTGTCGGCGTCCACCCAAACGTAGCCCTTTTCCGCCACATCTTCATGCCTCGGGTTGAGAGAGGAGAGCCTCTTGCCGGCGGGATCGCTTGGATCTCTAGAGTCGGCAAGAAGGAAGCATATCTGGAGGGTGAGCTCCGCAGCAAGTGGGAGGAGTGGAGAGCAGAGTGGTGCTGGATCGTAGAGGAGAACCCGCAGCCGTTCACTGCCGTGCGCCAAGCCCCAATAGTACGCGGCAATGATTGGAGCAACGTGGCCCCGGAAGATGACAGGTTGAAGATTGCCGTCACCCGCATCCTTTGCCTCAGGCTTGCCGGGCTCACTGTAGGCGCTGTAGGCGCAGATTTCCTTCGCCGCCGCATCGCCCCTCTGCAGGAGAGGGGGAGACCTGCCTGGGAGTTCAAGAACTCGGCGGATATCATGAGGCTGCGCCCGGGCCTCAACTTTAACTTCACCGTCCTGGAGCTGGATGCGATGCTCCTGGAGCTCTTCAAGCGCGATCCTCAGCATCCATTCACGTTGTCGAGGACTGTTGTTCCGTTGTGCAACAATTCTTCGCTCGACCGGATCCGCACAATGATGCCGTTGTGCGATTCGCACGGAATCGCCCCAACTTGGCAAGAACCTGCGGATGACATCGTGCGGGCGTTCTTCGACGACTTGGTAGAAGTGCCGGTCAGAAGTGATGAGCAGAAGAGCCTCACCCGTGACACCACTGATGATGAGATGCAGCGCATCGCCACCAGGCTGGAAGAGGTGGCGGCAGCAGTTGCCGCGGGCGAGTTCGGGTTCACCACGGAGGAGGCAGAGGCAGCAGAGGCGGCAAGCCTTGCCGAGCGCGCGGAGATTGCTGGCGAGGAAGATCTTGCCGGCCCTGAAGCTGAGCCGAGCGAGCCCGGCGAGGAAGAGCCCGGCGAGGAAGAGCCCGAACCTTCAGACAGCTTGCCGCAGGCGGAGCCCCCGGCCCCGCCAAGAAGGCGTCTCCGCAAGGCCGCAGACGTAGCAGGGCGGCAGACGGGCCAACAGCCGCCAAGCCGCGCGACACGCTCTACCGCGGCAAGCACCGTTGCCGCGGGAGCGCCTCACGCCGCTGCGGCAACTGGAGCGGGGTCTTCCCGGTCCACCACCATTGCTCCCGCCAAGCGGGCGAGGGAGCCTACTCCTCCGCCTCGCCGCACCAGAGGCGAGCCGGACTTCGATCTCTCCGCGCTCAGCTCCGACGACGAAGAAGAAGAATAAGATCCCCCTATGTCCTCGTAGTTCTTCAATTCTTGCTATCTTGTTGCTTTCGTCTTGTATCTGACTTGCTTCAATCTGAATCCATTCCTTTTCAGGACGTTGGCCCAGAGAGCGGCGAAGAGAGCCAAGGCCCCGGTGATTGTCATCGAAGATGATCCCACCGTGTCAGTAGGGGGTGTGTCTGAGACCACCTTGACGGACCCGGCAACCACTCCCCAAAGCAGCCCCTAGCGCAGCCCACAACGTAAGTACATAGTTTACTTCCTGCTGTCGGGCGCGCATGGGTGCTCTTTTCTCTACTGATATCTTGACTGTTGGATTTTTGTAGGAGCAGAACAGCCTCACCAGGAGTGCCCGGAAGCGGCTCCCAAAGTGCCATCTGCTTCGACTACGCCGCCAAGGGAGGAGTCCCCGGCAAGGGAGCGCTCTCCGGCAAGGGAGAGCTCCCCGGCAAGGGACAGTTCTCCGGCAAGGGACGGCACCAGTGATCCTCCGGCGGTTGAGACCACGACCGCAGATCCCAGCACAGGTAATCTTCTTGCCTGAAAAACTCCCCTTGGGTTCTTCTTCTTCTGATTTTCCTTTCTTGTATTTTTGCTTGACTTTTCTCCCTTTTTCGTTCCTCAGATCCATCTGCTGCGGAACCAATGGAAACCGAGGACGCCGGCGAGGAGAACGCGTGCGGCAACAATGACAATGCCGCCGCCACCGAGGAAGAGGCTGGCGCCGATGATCCCGCCGGCAAAGAGGCCGCCAAGGCTGCCGCCGCGGAAGCTGGCGAGGAATCTGGCGATCGCACTGACGGCCCCGAGGCCACAGGAGCGTCAGGCGCTGCACCGACCGCCGATCCCTCTGCCGCTGCCGCAGCGCCGGGCTCCGAAGAGCCCCAGCCCGGCGCCTACTTGAAGGCCGGCGATGGCATCTTCATCAAGCTCCCCTGGGCGTCGAGCTCTAGGGCGCCGGTCGAAGGAGAAACCTTCGACGAAGAGGTGCTCGCCTCCGCTAGGCTGGCGCTTGTCGACGCGTCAAGCAGCAGCAGTGACGAGTCTGAGGAGGAGCGGCTGCTGCGGAAGCTGCTGTCGTTCTACCGCGCCCAACAAGCCAAGCTGGCGTCGCGAGAAGCACTTGTCGCGAGGGCGGGAGTTGACATTGAGAAGCGCGCGGAGGAGCTCCGGGGCCTCAGGCAGGAAACTCTCCGGTCCTTGGCAGAGGAGTGGGAGCAACTTCTCGAGGAGCGTAAAGCCTTCCTCCTCGAGAAGGCTGAAGCTGAGGAGAAGCAACGGCTTGTCGCCGAAAACTTATTCACGCAGGAAGGAGAGCTGGCGCAGCGCAAGGTCAATCTTGACAGCCACGAGGAGGAGCTTGCCGCGCGCGAGCAAGCGATTGGCGGGGCCCTCAAGGAAGCAAAGGACGCCGCCGCAGCTGTTGAGGCCGCCAAGAAGGAGCTGGAGGTGATGGTAGCGCAGCTGGAGGCTGATCTCCGGGTGAGCGGCGAGGAGCTCGCTGCGCTCAAGAATGAGCGCGAGAAGGATGCTGTCGCTCATGGTGAGCTGCAAGGCCTTCTCGCAGAGAGGAGTAAGGAGCTCAGCGCCGCCAAGGATTCCAATGCGGATCTCGAGCTGAAGCTGGCCACGTTGACTCAGACGCTGGACGGCGCCAGGGAGCGGGAGGTGGCCTTGTCGGGGAAGATCAAGGCCGACGAGGCGCTGCTGGCGAATGCTGCTGCCGCCCACGACGCCTTCAGGGAGACAGTGGAGCATTGGACTGAAGGTCTTGTGGATGCTGCCGCTGCCATCGACGGGGAGTTGGCGCAGCTGGGGATAGAGGATTTTGGGTATCCCTCTGACGAGCATCTCCAACCCAGTGCCATGCTCAGCCTGTTCTTCAAAGGCGTGGCGACGGCCCTCCAGCGACTCCGGAAGAGGATCCCAAAGCAGCTGGCCGACGAGTCGCGCAGGATTTGCGCGGGGGTTCTCCAGAAGGTGCTGATGAAGGTGGCGTTCCGCAATCCAGGCCTCAACCTCACCAACGTCCCCAAATCCTTGCCGCCGGATGCTGATCGGGATGCGCTCAAGACCCTTGTCGCACCCATTGTGGACAAGGTGAGCGAGATCAAGAGGGTTGAGGGCGATCGCGTAGATTAGGCCGCCCGTTTCTTTTTCTCCTTGTCGCTGCCGGCCATATTATGAGATCAATCGTTTAGAGCCGCGACAAGTTATCTTGTAATATAACTCTATTTCTGGTATCAATTGCTATGTTATTTCCTTTACTAGATTCCTCCCTTTGTATGTTTTTACCCTATGCTTTTAGGGAACTTGTCGGCGCAGGCACCTTTGCCGCGAGCACTGAGTGCGGGACATCAGCAGCCTGCTGGCGATGCCGCTTCCGACAAGAAACCTTGTCGCAACTAGTCGCAGCTCACTTAAGTTGTTGAGCGGACTTGAAACAAAGTAAGGGCGCAACTAGCTACGAGTTGGTTCATCCGTGCACAGGTTTTCCATACAAAGCACGGTCGTTCGAGGAAGATAATTTAAAAATTTAAAAACTGATTGCTCAAACTTTGGCAACTTAGCTTTTCTGTCGTTTGCTTTCCGGCAAGGCGAAAACTTGCTTGAACGATGCCTGGTCCACATCATGATCTTCTCCTTTCCCCCCGGAAAACTTGTGTGCGAGGGAACCTTGCTTTCCTTTATTAGAAAAAGAAAGAAGAGAAAATAAAGATATGGTGCCTTCCGGCTCGTTATTGCTTACCGGGGGTAAGTGCTGCACAATGTGTTAGATAATGCATGCAAATATAAAGTATAAAGCATGAAATTGACAAGATGTGCGGAGCACAAGAGCTTTACTTATGCACGGGATCTGCGCCCGGCTTTGTACAAAGGATTACATGCAACATCGGCAAGACTTGTACAAAAGGTGGTTGCCGGAACGGGTTCCGGCAACCGCGCCCTACGGGTAAAACTTACGAAGATGCTCAATGTTCCAGGAGTTGCTCACCGGAGTGCCATCTTCGGTCTCAAGGCGGACAGCGCCAGGCCTAGTGACTCGTTTCACCCGGTAAGGGCCTTCCCACTTCAGCGTCAACTTGTTGGAATTCTTGGCGGACTGAACGCGCCAAAGAACAAGGTCGCCTTCCTCGAAGCTTCTGGCATTAACTTTGCGGCTATGGTAGCGGTGCAAAGCTTGATGGTATCGAGCAGCTCGTACAGCATCCTGAAGACGGTCCTCCTCAAGGAGCAGCGCGTCATCTTGTCGCAGCTGCTCTTGCTCAAGCTCATCATAAGCGAGCACTCGAGGTGATCCGTATACGAGTTCCGTGGGGAGAACTGCCTCTACTCCGTAGACTAGAGCGAAAGGTGTCTGGCCAGTGGCTCGATTTGGCGTCGTCCTGATCGACCAAAGAACCACCGGCAGCTCCCCGATCCAGTTTCTTCCACACTTGCGCAGCCTGTCGAAAGTTCTGGTCTTGAGCCTGCGCAGCACTTCAGCATTTGCCCTCTCCGCTTGACCGTTGCTTCTCGGATGAGCAACAGAAGCGAAGCAAACCTTGGCGCCAAGATCTTGGATGTACTGCATGAAGGCGCGGCTCGTGAATTGTGTGACGTTGTCGGTGATGATCCTGTTAGGGATCCCGAAACGGCAAACAATTTACCTGAAGAACTTGACTGCTGACTGTGCTGTCACCTTCCTCACTGGTTCCACTTCCGGCCACTTTGTGAACTTGTCGATTGCAACGTACAAGTACTCAAAGCCCCCGACAGCTCGGGGAAAGGGGCCGAGGATATCGAGCCCCCAGACCGAAAATGGCCATGATAAAGGGATCGTCTGGAGAGCTTGAGCTGGCTGGTGTATCTGCTTGGAATGGAACTGGCACGCTTCACACTTGGTTACTTGTGCAGTTGCATCCTGGAGGGCTATCGGCCAAAAGAAACCTTGCCGAAAAGCTTTTCCGGCAAGTGCTCTTGCGCCAATGTGGTGACCACATATGCCTCCATGCATGTCTGCCAACAGCTTTTGTCCGTCTTCCCGGTGAATACACTTCAATTTCACACCGTTGAGTCTTCTTCTGTACAATGTGTTGTCAACAAACTGGTACATACTTGACTGTCGGGCTACTTTTTCCGCTTCTTCTTGCTCTTCGGGAAGTTCTCCTGTCTGAAGGAAATGGACAATCTGCTGTGCCCATGTTGGAGCTTGCGGCTCGACAACAAGGACTACAGGCACATCCGCTGCTGCGGGAACATCCGCTTCTACGGCAAGGACTTGCGGCTCTGCCGGAGCTTGATGTTCCCCGGCAAGCTTGCCGGAGCAAAACTTGTCGGGAGCGTCTGCTTCAACGGACCAAACCCTGAGGCTTGTCGGAGCAGACTGCTCCTCAGCATCCTTGGTGTTGATCTTGGGGACCTTCTTGGCGGCAGCTTCGGGGAGCCCTGCCGGAAAGTAGTCACCAGAAATCAACTTCCTCTTCTTGCTTTGTCCAGTTGATGGTGTTACGGATGGTTGAGTCAGCTTGAGCACAAAGATCCCTGGACCACAGGTAACTTTAGTGCGGCGCACTTTGACAGGCCATCAGCAATGTCATTCTGAGCTCTCGGAATATGTTCCATCTGCAGGCCGTCAAAGTGCTCTTCTAGCTTTCTCACCTCATCAATGTAAGCTTCCATCAACGGACTCTGGTAATTCTTGTTCACTTGGCGGACGACAAGCTGTGAGTCACCCCTGACAACGAGCTTCTTGATCCCAAGGTCTGCTGCGATCCTGAGTCCGGCAAGCAATCCTTCATACTCTGCAGTATTGTTCGTTGCTTGCTCCTTGGGAAAGTGCATCTGGACTACATACTTGAGGTGCTCTCCGGTGGGTGCAACAAGTAGCACGCCTGCACCGGCGCCTTGCAGCGAGAAGGCACCATCAAAGTACATCGGCCACTCTTTGCTTGCCTCCTTGACGGGGATGCTCGTTTCCGGAATTTCTTCATCTGGTGTTGGCGTCCACTCTACTATGAATTCTGCCAATGCTCTACTTTGGATAGTTGATGTGCTCTCAAACTTGAGGCCAAAGCTTGACAGTTCCAGCGCTCACTCGACAATCCTGCCTGTTGCTTCGGGATTTTGCAGTATCCTCTTCAGCGGAAAACGAGTGACGACTGTGATCTCATGTGCTTGGAAGTAATGGCGCAGCTTTCTCGAGGCCATGAGAAGGCCAAAAAGCAATTTCTGCACACCAGAGTACCTTGATCTAGCCCCCTGCAGCAGGGAACTGACAAAGTAAACTGGGCGCTGCACCATTCTCTTCTGCATCTTATCATGCTCCTGCGCAGATCCATCCTTGTCGGGACCAGAGCTTGTCGGTGAAGCCCCCTGCTTGTCGCTGGATGCATCTGCCGTGGTTGCTGGCTCATCATCTGCCTCCCTCTCCGCCACTAACGCAGCACTAACCACTTGATTGGTTGCCGCTATATACAGCAGCAACTTCTCTTGTGGCTTAGGTGCGATAAGTGTTGGAGTGGAGGACAGGTATCTCTTCAAGTCCTGCAGTGCAGCCTCCGCTTCCAGAGTCCATTTCATTGGACCTGCCTTTTTCAATATTTTGAAAAATGGCAGGGCGCGCTCAGCAGACCTAGAGATGAACCTGCTGAGAGCAGCCACGCAACCGGCAAGTCTTCGTACATCCTTGACGCGCTTTGGTGCTTCAATCTGCTCAATGGCCTTGATCTTGTCGGGATTGGCTTCAATTCCGCGCTGAGACACGAAGAACCCGAGAAGCTTGCCGGAGGGGACTCCAAATACGCACTTCTCGGGCTTAAGCTTGAGGTTGATCTTGCGCAGATTTGCAAAGGTTTCGTCCAAATCTTGAATCAGAGTTGCTTTGTCCTTGCTCTTGACCACTATGTCATCCATGTAAGCTTCCACATTTCTGTGCATTTGCGGCTCAAAAGCGTCATGGACTACCCTTGCAAATGTTGAACCAGCATTCTTCAAACCGAAAGGCATCCGTACGAAACAATATGTGCCACAGGGGGTAATGAATGCGGTCTTCTCCTCATCCTCTTCTGCCATGAAGATCTGATGATATCCTGAGAATGCATCAAGAAATGAAAGCAAGTCACATCCGGCTGTGGAGTCAACAATCTGGTCGATGCGCGGCAAGGGAAATGGGTCTTTGGGACAAGCTCTATTAACATCGGTAAAGTCGATACAAAGCCTCCATTTCCTGTTTGCCTTACGTACGACTACAGGATTGGCCAACCACGTAGGATGGAGCACTCCTCTGACAAGGCCTGCTGCTTCCAATTTCTTGATCTCTTCTGCAATGAATTCTTGGCGCTCCAATGCCTGTTTCCTGACTTTTTGCTTGACGGGCCGCGCATGAGGACAGACGGCAAGGTGATGCTCAATTACTTTCCTGGGAACACCGGGGATGTCAGACGGTTGCCATGCAAACACGTCGACGTTCACCCGCAGGAAAGCAACGAGCGCGCTTTCCTATTTAGGGTTGAGAGTGGCACTGATGGTGAAGGTACCACCAGTGCTGTCCTCCTTGGCGGACACCTTCTTGGTCTCAGGTGGAGCTGCCATTGTCTTCTTACACTTGCCGGTGGAGCTCGATGGTGCGTCCTCGACGGTAGCGCAGCACTCCGAAGAGGTGCGCTTGCCGGAGTGGGCATCAGAACTCTTGCCGGACTTGGTCTTCTTCTTTGCCCCGGGAGCTTCAGCGGCAAGTGTTTTGCGATCTGCTGCGGCTGTTGCTTCCCGGTAGATCTTGTCAGCGCAGATAAGGGCATCCTTCTTGTCGCCAGGGACAGAGATGACACTTATCGGGCCTGGCATCTTCAGTACGTTGTATGCATAGTGAGAGGCTGCCATGAACTTGGCGAGTGCTGGACGGCCAAGTATCCCATTGTAAGGCAATGGAAAGCCAGCACGTCAAAAGTGACCCTCTCAGTCCTGAAGTTCAACTCGCTGCCAAATGTTACCGGCAACGTGATTTTTCCCTTCGGCTTGCTCCTTCCCGGATTGATTCCTTGAAATGTGCCGGTCTCTTCGAGCTCTCCATCAGGGATCTGAAGCTTCTGGAGTACCGCGGAGGAGATCAAGTTCAAGCCGGCCCCGCCATCAACTAGCATCTTAGTGACCTTGAGGTTGCGGATAGTTGGTGAAACCAACATTGGCAAGCACCCGACCGCAGTTATGCGATCAGGGTGGTCCTCAATATCAAAGATGATAGGTGTGCTGGACCATTTCAGAGGCTTGCGTGATTCGATGGGTGATTCTGCTGCATTGACTTCCCGCACCCACTGCTTGAGCTGGCGGTGTGAAGTGTGCAGAGAAGCACCACCGGCAACACACAGGACCTCTGTGGCTTTCTGGAACTCCTTCTCATCGGTCTCATCTTCATCCATATCTTCATCGTCGTCGTCATCTTCATCCTTGTCGCGGCCGTGGGGAGGTCTGTCTCCTTGCCGCTGCTTGGCCTTGCCGCGGCGTCCTCCTCGGCCGGGACGTTTCTTGCTAGCTCCTCCAGCACCTTCCTGGGCTTTCTCCTTGTCGCGCCGCTCGTATTCAGCCTTTTGCTGCTCAACAAGCTATTCGACCTTCTTGCAGCTCTGGAGGTCATGGCCCTTGGTGCGGTGGATCTTGCAGTATTGCTTGTCGGTGCCGTCCTGCTTGTCGGCGACCGCCACATCTGCGGCAACCCCCTTGCCGGAGCTACCAGCTTTGGGCTTCTTGCCGAACTGCTCAACGACCAGCACCTCTTTGCCTTTCTTCTTCCTGTTATTCCGCCGCCAGTTTTTCTTTGCCGGGGCAGCATCCTCACTATCAGATCCTCCTGCTCCTATATTCTCTCCGGGGAGTCTCCTCCCTTCCTCAGCACGTGCACACTTGTCGGCCAGGGCATATAGCTCACTGATGTCTCTGATCTTGCACATTGCCATCTCCTCCTGCATCCTGCGGTTTCGCACGTTCTGATGGAACGCGCTGATCACCGCCGCAGGGTGGATGTCTGGGATGTTGTGTTGTACATTCCTAAATCTCTGAATGTACTTGCACAGGGGCTCTCCTTCCTTCTGGGCGAGCAGATGAAGGTCACTCTCTTGGCCATGAGGCTTGTGGCCGCCTGTAAAGGCGCCGACAAATTGATGGCATAGATCTGCCCAGGAGGATATGGAGTTGTCCGGCAAGTGCATGAGCCAGGATCTGACGTTGGGCTTGAGTACCAGTGGGAAGTAGTTGGCAAGGATCTTGTCGTCCCGCCCCCCAGCAGCTTGCACCGCAATGGTGTAGATGCTGAAGAACTCTGACGAATGCGTCTTGCCGTCGTACTTCTCCGGTACGTCTGGCTTGAAATTCTTCGTACTGGGCCACTGGACTTGCCGCAGCTCACGAGTGAACGCAGGGCAACCTACCGCGTACGGCAAGTCGCCTGGTTCCCCTGGCGCATGCACGTCAACAGAGGGCCCAGCGCGCTTGTCGGATTGACATCGCGCTTCTCTCCGGCGCTCGATGCGAGTACGAGCGTCTTCTTGCTGTCGTTCGTGAAGAACTTGGCGCTGGTCGCCACGGGCTCGTGGATCTGACGATGTGGTGGAGTCGCTGTCGAGGTGGATCCGATGAGTCGGCGATCTTGGCCTTCAGGATGGAGAGTGCATGGTGGTCGCACCCCCACCGGTTTCGTCGCCACCGGCTCGTGCCTGGCAGTCTTGCCGCGGCCGCGATGCACTTGGCTGCCGCGGAGTGTCGCCGTTGGCAAAGCTGATTAGACTCTGAATGGTGGCCCTCCATTGGTCGATCTTGTGTTCCACTGGAGGGTAATCCAGGAGCAGTTGAGCTCGCACCAAAGCTTCTGCTGGAGTGGTGGGTGGCAGTGGCGAACGGTGCGAGGAGCGGGATATGCTCAGACTTCTAACTATGTTAGAAGGAGCAGTATCTCGTCCAGGCGACCGTGCCTCGCTCGTGCCAGCATGTTGGCGCGCGTGCTGGTCTTGAGCACCCCGAGATCCACCAGCTTGATCTTGGCCCAACAAATGTATGGTACTGCGAGTACCATGACGCTGTTGGTCCTGTGCCTCCTGAGATGGTCGAGGAACATGTACGGTCGCCAAGGTTTGTGCAGCCTTGTCCTTGGACCTGGCAGCATCATAAGCTTCCTCGTCGACGTCCGTTCTTCCGTCGGCGTCTATTCCACCACACGTTTGCTCCAGTGGTGGTGGAAGTGACGTGGACGGAGCAGCTACCGCCGAAGTCTTCTTCTTCGGTGGCATGTCGATGAAGGAAATGAAGATGTAGCTCGTGTGAACGCCGGATTAGGTTCACGCAATCTCGATGCCCCCTACCTAGCGCGCCAAAGATGTCGGGGAAACTGATCCACGGACACCTATGGGGCCGGCGGACCGAGCCCCTTTCGGTTCGGCGGGGGGCGGAGGTCGCACGAAGAGCGGATCAAGGTGAAGCACATGAGCAGTTTACCCAGCTTCGGAGCTCTTCGGAGAGATAATACTCCTACTGCTGCTTGTCTGATTGTATTGTGTTCTTGCTCGAGAAAGAGCTAAGTGTTTTTCTGGCTTCCGAATGAGCCAAACCCCCTCTACATTGCACATGGGCCTCCTTTTATATGCTCAAGGGGTCACCGACAGGTGGCAACGCAGAGAAGGGTAAAAGCGTAAAAAGCGTTGCGGTTGGTAGACCTACTTGCACAGTGTATCCTACCTAACCCTGACGGCAGGGGACAAAGGCATTAAATGCCCGTCTGTGTCGCCCAAACAGTGCAAAAAGGGACCGTCAGGGACGCCACTGTTCGCCATGATGGCGATCTTGTCAGCGTCGCATGCCACCGCGCACCGCTGGCTGCACAGCCTCACGCCACGCGCGCCTGGAAAGGCCCCCAGAGTGACACGTTGGTGAATGTGCTGGAGCGTGGGTACAGAGTGGTTGCTTGCCGCGGCAAGCGCCTTGCCGCGGCCGTTGTCTTGTCCTGCCTGGAATCTTGTTGCTCACCAGGCCTCGAGATGCCTTGGTTGGTCTTCCCAGCAAGCTCCTCTTGCCGGGGCCTTGTTGCCTTGCCGGGACGCGTGGCGCATCGCAGCAAGTTTCTTGGGATGCCCTGGTTGGCCTTCCCGGCAAGCTCCTCTTGCCGAGGCCTTGCCTCCATGGCTTGAATACTTTGTTCTTGAATGGCTCCAAAGGAACCACGGAGGACCTTGGCGGTCACCCGGCAAGCCTTGCCGCGGGGCGCTGCAACTGCCCGTGCACAAGTTCGGGATACTTGGGTACCCCTACTCTAGTACACCGACACGCGCCCTCCTATCTCGTGGCCTCCTCGAGGATCTTCTGACGTGGACTCCAATTCTCCAGGATCATATTCTTCCAAAGAATCACGCTGTCAAAGGTTTCATTCCGTTTGGACTCCATTTGATGTTCCTTTTCCTTGAAATACTAAAACAGGCAATAAAATAGCAATATTGGTTGGGCCTCCGGTTAGTAGGTTAGTCCCAAAAATGATATAAATGTGTATAATAAAGCCCATAAACATCCAAAAGGGGTAATATAATAGCATGGAACAATCAAAAATTATAGATACGTTGGAGATGTATCAAGCATCCCCAAGCTTAATTCCTGCTCGTCCTCGAGTAAGTAAATGATAAAAACAAAAATTTTGATGTGGAATGCTACCTAGCATAATTCTCAATGTAATTCTCTTTATTGTGGCATGAATGTTTAGATCCAAATGATTCAAAATAAAAGTTCATATTGATAAAAGAAATAGTAACACTTCAAGCATACTAATCAAAGTAATCATGTCTTCTCAAAATAACATGGCAAAAGAAAGTTCATCCCTACAAAATCATATAGTTAGGCTATGCTTCATTTTCGTCACACAAAGATGTTCCCAACTTCTATACCCCCGATGACAAGCCAAGCAATTGTTTCATACTTAAATAATCTCAAACTTTTTCAACCTTCACGCAATACATGAGCGTGAGCCATGGATATAGCACTATGGGTGGAATAGAATATGATGATGGGGATTGTGTGGAGAAGACAAAAAAGGAGAAAGTCTCACATTGACGAGGATAATCAACGGGCTATGGAGATGCCCATCAATTGATGTCAACATGAGGAGTAGGGATTGCCATGCAACGGATGCACTAGAGCTATAAATGAATGCTCAACAAAATAAAACTAGTGGGTGTGCATCCAACTTGCTTGCTCACAAAGACCTAGTGCATTTGAGGTAGCCCATTGTAGGAATATACAAGCCAAGTTCTATAATTAAAAATTCCCACTAGTATGAAAAAGACAACTTATGAGACTCACTATATGAAAAACATGGTGCTACTTTGACGCACAAGTGTGGAAAAGAGATAGTAGCATTGCCCTTTTCGTTTATTTTCTTCTTTTTCCTTTTTTATTTTTCCTTTTTTGGGCCTTTATTTTTTTTGGGCCTTTCTTCTTTTTTCCTTTTTTTCTTTTTTTTATTTGGGCAATGCTCTAATAATTATGATCATCACACTTTCATTGATTACAACATATGAATTACAACTCGAAACTAGAACAAGATATGACTCTATATGAATGCCTCCGGCGGTGTACCGGGATGGTGCAATGAATCAAGAGTGACATGTATGAAAAATAATGCATGGTGGCTTTGCCACAAATACGATGTCAACTACATGATCATGCAATGGCAATATGACAAAAGTAAAGTATGTCATGATGATGATGAACGGAACGGTGGAAAGTTGCATGGCAATATATCTCGGAATGGCTATGGAAATGCCATAATAGGTAGGTATGGTGGCTGTTTTGACGAATATACAAGGAGGTTTATGTGTGATAGAGCGTATCGTATCACGGGGTTTGGATGCACCGGCGAAGTTTGCACCAACTCTCAAGGTGAGAAAGGGCAATGCACGGTACGGAAGAGGCTAGCAATGGCAGAAAGGTAAAAGTGCGTATAATCCATGGACTCAACATTAGTCAAAAGAACTCACATACTTATTGCAAAAATTTAGAAGTCATCAAAAATCAAGTACTACGCGCATGCTCCTAGGGGGATAGATTGGTAGGAAAAGACCATCGCTCGTCCCCGACCGCCACTCATAAGGATGCACAAGCCAGGTACACTTCATGTTTCAAATTTGTTACACAACTTTAACCATACGTGCATGCTACGGGACTTGCTAACTTCAACACAAACATTCTTTAAATTCATAAACACCCAACTAGCATGACTTTAATATCACTACCTCCATATCTCAAAACAATTATCAAGTATCAAACTGATCATAGCATCCAATTCACTTCCTATGATAGTTTTTATTATACCCAACTTGAATGCCTACCATTCTAGGACCAATTTTATGACCAAAGCAAATACCATGCTGTTCTAAAAGACTCTCAAAATGATATAAGTGAAGCATGAGAGACTAGTAATTTCTTCAAAATTAAGACACCACCGCCGTTCTCTAAAAGATATAAATGATGCTCTAGAGCAAATGACAAACTACTCCGAAAGAAATAAGTGAAGATCAATGAGTAGTCGAATAATTGTGCAACTATGTGAAGACTCTCTAACATTAAGGAATTTCAGATCTTGGTATTTTAATCAAACAGCAAGCAAAGCAAAATAAAATGACATTTCAAGGATAGCACAACTCATGTGAAGAAGCAAAAACTTAGGCTCAACCGATACTAACCGATAGTTGTTGAAGAAGAAAGGTGGGATGCCTACCAGGGCATCCCCAAGCTTAGATGCTTGAGACTTCTTGAAATATTATCTTGGGGTGCCTTGGGCACCCCCAAGCTTGAACTTTTGTGTCTCCTTAATTCCTCTCATATCATGGTTTCTCTTTTTATCAAAAGCTTCATTCACACCAAACTCAACAAGAACTCGTGAGATAGGTTAGTATAAACCAATGCAAAACCTTATCATTTTCTACTGTAACAAATCACTAAAATTATTATTCAACATTGCATACTAAATGCCTCTGCATATTTAATACTCCTATCCTCAAATAGAATCATTAAACAAAGCAAACATATGCAAACAATGCAACCATAACAGCAATCTGTCAAAACAGTATAGTCTGTAAAGAATGCAAGATTCATCAAACTTCCCTAACTCCAAAAATTATGAGAGAAAATTACCACTATAATAAATTTATCAGAGCTCAAAATTAAAAAAGTTTCAACATTATACCATTCTCTGACTTATCTAGAGAATTTTTGCAACAGCGGTAAACTTTCTGTTTTCAAACAACAACATGTATACTAACAAAATAAGCATGGCAAAGGCTATCCTTGACATTTTTATTGAAACTGAAGATGCAAAACATTATTATAAATAACAGAAATCAAATACTAACGAGAGAAAATGACGCTCCAAGCAAAACACATATCATGTGATGAATAAAAATATAGCTCCAAGTAAAGTTACCGATGAACGAAGACGAAAGAGGGGATGCCTTCCTTGGCATCCCCAAGCTTAGGATTTTGCTGGTCCTTGAATATTACCTTGGGGTGCCTTGGTCATCCCCAAGCTTAGGCTCTTGCCACTCCTTATTCCATAGTCCATCGAATCTTTACCCAAAACTTGAAAACTTCACAACACAAAACTCAACAGAAAACTCTTAAGCTCCGTTAGGTACTGTAATGAACTCATTATAAATTCATATTGGTATAATATCTACTGTATTCCAACTTATCTATGGTTCATACCACTTAATACTAGCCATAGATTCATCAAAACAAGCAAACAACACATAGAAAACAGAATCTGTCAAAAACAGAACAGTCTGTAGTAATCTGTATGAAACGTATACTTCTGAACTCCAAAAATCCTACAAAATTAGGAAGTCCTAATAAATTTGTGTACCAATCCAGAACAAAAAGAATCAGATCAGAAGAACGTACCTGTGGATTAACAAAACTAATTTACTGGGTGCAAAAGTTTCTGATTCTCAGCAGGATCAACACAACTATCACCGTAAGCTATCCTAAAGGTCTTACTTGGCACTTTATTGAAAAAAAAGCTATAAAACATGATTACTACAGTAGCATAATCATGTGGACACACAAAAACAGTAAGGATAAATATTGGGTTGTCTCCCAACAAGCGCTTTTCTTTAAATCCTGTCTAGCTAGGCATGATGATGACAATGATGCTCAAATAAAAGATAAGAATTAAAACATAACGGGAGCATCACGTAGCATATGAATAGCACATTTAAGTCTAACCCACTTCCTATGCATAGGGATTTTGTGAGCAAACAACTTATGGGAACAATAATCAACTAGCATAGGAAAGTAAAACAAGCATAGCTTCAAAATTTTCAACACATAGAGAGGAAACTTGACATTATTGCCATTCCTACAAGCATATGTTCCTCCCTCATAATAATTTTCAGTAGCATCATGAATGAATTCAACAATATAACCAGCACCTAAAGCATTCTTTTCATGATCTACAAGCATAGAAAATTTTCTACTCTCCACATAAGCAAAATTCTTCTCATTCGGAATAGTGGGAGTATCATAAGAGACTTGAACACTAAAAATTGTTTCCACATTAAAAGAGTAATGTTCAGAAAAATGGTAATGATAATCATTACAAGATTTATAAATACAATCATCACTACTTTTTATAGCATAAGTTTCATCACAATAATCATCATAAGTAGCTACTTCGTTCTCACATAATCGATTGAAACCTCTCCCAAGATAGTGGAATCACTAAATAAAGTTGACACTCTTCCAAATCCACTTTCATATTCATCAATAAGATTCAACATCCTCAAAAATAGTGGGATTGCTACTTCCTAAAGTTGACACTCTTCCGAACCCACTTTCATCAATATAATCATCAAAAGTAGGAGGCTTGCTATTATCATAACAACTTTGCATATCAATCATCCTCACTAATCATAGCATCCCCAATCTTGGGAAAAATTAATTTCAGCAAATATATTCTCAAATATTTCATTCTCATCAAACATAGCTTCCCCAAGCTTGGGCCTTTTCATATCATAAGCATAATCACTCTCATCATTAAACATATTGATAGCACCAATAGTATAGCAATTATCATCATCACAATGAGTAGTAGGAGAAACATCATTTGGGAGGGATACCTTTCTACCTTTGTTGCTCCTTCTTTTTCTTTTTCTTCTTCATATTATGTGTGGGTTCCACCTTCCTCTTTGAGCTCCTTATTGATGAGATTGGTTGAATAGAAAGCTCCTCCTCGTTACCCGATTCATCATGAGAAATAATAGGAGAATATTGGGAAGTCTCTTCCCTTTCATTTGTATTCTCATCATCTTCTATTTGCTTTATTTTCTTTAGGTAATTGGCAATATAAGATTTTCAATGCAATTCTCCGCACAAAACATATAAATCTTTTCTAGATCAATATCAAGAAAATGCATAAGATTAAATTCTGGAATAGGCTTAGTTAAACATTTCAACTCTTCACAACCAAAAAGCAATCTAACTTCATTGTAATGAGAAAGGGAGATCAAATCATCACAATTTTTGGACACGATTCGATCATGAAACAATTTGCATTGGAGATGTAAATGATCTTGTTTATTCAAAATTCACAAGAAAGATATCTTAAATTCTCCGCACTCTTATCTAGCCTTTCTTGCAACTTCTTAGTTTCTAAATACTTATGCCTCTTGCAATATATATCTTCTCTATTTGGTGTGTTCATGTAAACATGCACTCCACAAAAGTTGACATGCTCATAAGATATATTTTCATCATAACTAGAGCAATCATCATTAGTACTAAGGATATTCAAGGAGTTCATACTAACAACATTGCAATCATGCTCATCATTCAAAGATTTAGTACCAAGAATTTTAATGCATTCTTCTTCTACCACTTGAGCATAATTTTCCTTTCCATCATACTCACGAAAGATATTAAAAAGACGAAGCGTATGAGACAAACTTAACTCCATTTTTTGTAGTTTTCTTTTATAAACTAAACTACTGATAAAACAAGAAACTAAAAGACTCGATTTCAAGATCTAAAGATATACCTTCAAGAACTCACCTCCCTGGCAACAGCGCCAGAAAAGAGCTTGATGTCTACTACACAACCTTCTTCTTGTAGACGTTATTGGGCCTGCAAGTGCACAGGTTTGTAGGACAGTAGCAAATTTCCCTCAAGTGGATGACCTAAGGTTTATCAATCCGTGGGAGGCGTACGCTGAAGATGGTCTCTCTCAAACAACCCTGTAACCAAATAACAAAAAGTCTCTTGTGTCCCCAAAACATCCAATACAATGGAAAATTGTATAGGTGCACTAGTTCGGCGAAGAGATGGTAATACAAGTGCAATATAGATAGTAGATATAGGTTTTTGTAATCTGAAATAATAAAAACAGCAAGGTAACTAATCGTAAAAGTGAGCACAAACGGTATTGCAATGATAGGAAACAAGGCCTAGGGTTCATACTTTCACTAGTGCAAGTTCTCTCAACAATAATAACATAGATAGATCATATAACAATCCCTCAACATGCAACAAAGAGTCACTCCAAAGCCACTAATAGCGGAGAACAAATGTAGAGATTATGGTAGGGTATGAAACCACCTCAAAGTTATTCTTTCGGATCGATCTATTAAAGAGTTCGTACTAGAATAACACCTTAAGCCACAAATCAACCAAAACCCTAATGTCACCTAGATACTCCATTGTCACCTCAAGTATCCGTGGGCATGATTATACGATATGCATCACACAATCTCAGATTCATCCAACCAACATAAAAGTACTTCAAAGAGTGCCCAAAAGTTTCTACCGGAGAGTCAAGAAAACGTGTGCCAACCCCTATGCATAGGTTCATGGGTGGAACCCGCAAGTTGGTCACCAAAACTTACATCAAGAGGCACGTGATATCCCATTGTCACCACAGATAAACACGGCAAGACATATGTCGGGGAAACTGATCCACGAACACCTATGGGACCGGCGGA
>NC_041383.1:264503371-264508808 GCF_002162155.2 Triticum dicoccoides | reverse complement strand
ACGAAGAGCAGATTGAGGCGATGCACACGAGCAGTTTACCCAGCTTTGGAGCTCTCCAGAGAGATAATACTCCTACTGCTGCTTGTCTGATTGTATTATGTTCTTGCTCGAGAGAGCTAAGTGTTTCTCTGGTTTCGAATGAACCGAACCTCGTGTGTGATTTTCTAGGTCCGAACCCCCTCTACGTTGCGCATGGGCCTCCTTTTATATGCTCAAGGGGTCACCGACAGGTGGCAACGCAGAGAAGGGTAAAAGTGTAAAAAGAGAGGTGGTTCGTACAGCTACCTGTATAGTGCACCCTACCTAACCCTGACGGCATGGGACAAGGGCATTAAATGCCCGTCTGAGTCGCCCAAACAATGCAGGAAAGGACCGTCAGGGACGCCACCGTTCGCCACGATGGCGATCATGTCAGCTCCGCATGCCACCTCGCACCGCTGGCTGCACAGCCTCCCGCCATGCGCGCCTGGAAAGGCCCCTAGAGCGACATGTTGGTGGATGTGCTGGAGCGTGGGTATAGAGTGGCCGCCTGCCGCGGCAAGCGCCTTGCCGCGGCCGTTGTCTTGTTGGGTACGGAAGCTTGTCGCTCACCGGGCCTCGAGATGCCTTGGTTGGTCTTCCCGGCAAGCTCCTCTTGCCGGGGCCTTGTTGCCTTGCCGGCACGCGTGGCGCGTCGCGGCAAGTTCCCTGGGACGCCTTGGTTGGCCTTCCCGGCAAGCTCCTCTTGCCGGGGCCTTGTTTCCTTAGCTTGAATACTTTGTTCTTGAATGGCTCCAAGGGAACCACGGAGGATCTTGGCGGTCGCCCGGCAAGCCTCGCCGCGGGGTGCTGCAACTGCCCGTGCACAAGTTCGGGGTACTAGGGTACCCCTATTCTAGTACACCGATAGGAGCCCCCGGGCCTGGGCCATACACGGTGCCGAGCGCTGTTGGGCCAGGCCCAAAATAGGGCACGGGCACACGCGGCCTGGGTTACGCCGAATCTTGCTCCTTATCCACCGCGCCCTCCCCTAACGGCACGCGTTGAATGCGGCGTCGTGGGAGAGATCGTGGGTGGTTTCTTTATTCGGAAGGGCGAAACGTCCGCCTCGTCCCTCTTTATAAGCAGAGGAAACAGGGGCAGTCCGCCCACCTCGCCGTTTGTTGCTCCAACTCCAGAAATCTCCGCCGCCCCTCCCTTCTTCTCGAAGCAGAAAGAGAGCAGCGCTCCGCTCCCCATTGCCACCAGCATCACCAATGCCGCCGATCTCCCCCACCGCCTCCGCCATGGCTCCAAAAGCCGACAAGGGGAAGGGCGTGAAGTCGGCCGAGGCGCAGCGGCTCGCGGCGCTGTGGAAGGAGCGGGCCCTCTTCCCCCCTCAGCTCGATGCGCAGGAGCTGAGGGAGTACTACTACCTCTTCTGGTCGACGAAGACGCGTGCGCGTCCGCGCACGAGGGTACTCCCGGCTGCAGCTTCGGAAATGGCTCCAAGCGGGTACCCATTCTTCGCATTGTTCTTCTATTGCGGGCTTTGCCCGCCCTTTTCTGATTTCTTCTGCGACATTATGAACACCTACGGGTTCCGCCTCCTTGACTTCACCCCCAACGCCGTTTTGACCATGGCAGTTTTTGCACATTTGTGCGAAAACTTTGTCGGAGTCCACCCAAATGTAGCCCTTTTCCGCCATTTCTTCATGCCTCGGGTCGAGAGAGGAGAGCTGCTTGCCGGAGGGATCGCCTGGATCTCGAGAGTCGGCAAGAAGGAGGCGTATCTGGAGGGGGAGCTCCGTAGCAAGTGGGAGGAGTGGAGAGCGGAGTGGTGCTGGATCGTCGAGGAGAATCCGCATCCGTTCACTGCCCTGCGCCAAGCCCCAATAGTGCGCGGCAATGACTGGAGCAATGTGGCCCCGGAGGACGACAGGCTGAAGATTGCCGTCACTCGAATCCTTCGCCTTAGGCTTGTCGGGCTCACTGTAGGCGCTGTCGGCGCAGATTTCCTTCGCCGCTGCATCGCCCCCCTGCAGGAGAGGGGGAGACCCGCCTGGGAGTTCAAGAACTCGGCGGACATCATGAGGCTGCGCCCGGGCCTCAATTTCAATTTAACCGTCCTAGAGCTGGATGCGATGCTCCTGGAGTTGTTCAAACGCGATCCTCAGCATCCCTTCACGTTGCCGAGGACCGTTGTTCCCTTGTGCAACAATTCATCGCTTGACCGGATCCGCGCGATGATGCCGATGTGCGATTCGCACGGAATCGCACCAACTTGGCAAGAACCTGCGGATGACGTCATACAAGCGTTCTTCGACGACTTTGTAGAAGTGCCGGTCCGCGCTGACGAACAGAAGAGCCTCACCCGTGACACTACCGACGCGGAGCTGCAGCACATCGCCACTAGGGCGGAAGAGGCTGCGGCAGCAGCTGCCGCGGGCGCGTTCGGGTTCACTGTAGAGGAGGCAGAGGCGGCAGAGGCGGCAAGCCTTGCCGAGCGCAAGGAGTTTGTCGGTGAGGAAGAGCTTGCCGGTCCTGAAGACGAGCCGAGCGAGGCCGGTGAGGAAGAGCCCGAGCCTTCAGACAGCTTGCCGCAGGCGGAGCCCCCGGCCCCACCAAGAAGGCATCTCCGCAGGGCCTCGGACGTAGCGGGGCGGCAAACGAGCCAACAGCCGCCAAGCCGTGCGACACGCTGTACCACGGCAAGCAATGTTGCCGCGGGAGCGCCTCATGCTGCCGCGGCAACTGGAGCAGGATCTTCCCGGTCCACCGCCACCGCCCCTGCCAAGCGGGCAAGGGATCCTACTCCTCCGCCTCGCCGCACTGGAGGGGAGTCGGACTTCGATCTCTCCGCGCTCAGCTCCGACGAGGAGGAAGAAGAGTAAGTTTCTTTGGTGTTCTTGTAATTCTTCAATTCTTGCTATCTTGTTGCTTTCGTCTTGCATCTGACTTGCTTCGATCTAAATCCATTCCTTTTCAGGATGCTGGCCCAGAGAGCGGCGAAGAGAGCCAAGGCCCCGGTGATTGTCATCAAAGATGATCCCACCGTGTCAGCAGGTGGTGTGTCCGAGACCACCTTGACGGACCCAGCAACTACTCCCCAGAGCAGCCCCCAGCGCAGCCCTCAGCGTAAGTTTGTAGTTCACTTCTTGCTGTCAGGCGTGCATGGGTGCTCTCAACTGACATCTTGCTTGTTGATTTGTGTAGGAGCAGAATAGCCTCACCAGGAGGGCCCGGAAGCCGCCCCCGAAGCGCCATCCGCTTCGACTACGCCGCCAAGGGAGGAGTCCCCGGCAAGGGAGCGCTCTCCGGCAAGGGAGGACTCCCCGGCAAGGGACAATTCTCTGGCAAGGGACGGCACCAGTGATCCTCCGGCGGTCGAGACCGCCACCGCAGATTCTAGCACAGGTAATCTCCTTGCCTGAGAACTTTCCTTGGGCTCTTCTTCTTCTGAATTCCCTTTCTTGGATTTTTGCTTGACTTTTATCCCTTCTTCGTTCTTCAGATCCATCTGCTGCGGAGCCAATGGAGACTGAGGATGCCGGCGAGGAAGGCGCGCGTGGCAGCAATGACGACGCCGCCACCAACGAAGAAGGGGCCGGTGCTTATGAGCCCGCCGGCGAAGAGGCCGCCAAGGCTGCCGCCGCAGAAGCTGGCGAGGGGTCGGGCGATCGCACTGACGGCCCTGAGGCCGCAGGAGCGCCAGGCGCTGCGCCGACCGTCGATCCCTCCGCCGCTGCCGCGGAGCCAGGCTCCGAAGAGCCCCAGCCCGGCGCCTACTTGAAGGCCGGCGACGGTATCTTCATCAAGCTTCCCTGGGCGTCGAGCTCCAGGGTGCTGGTTGAAGGAGAAACTTTTGACGAGGAGGTGCTCGCCTCCGCCGGGCTATCGTTGGTCGATGCGCCAAGCAGTAGCAGTGGCGAGCCTGAGGAGGAGCAGCTGCTGCGGAAGCTGCTGTCACTCTACCGCGCATAACAAGCCAAACTGGCTTCCCGGGAAGCGCTTGTCGCGAAGGCGGGAGTCGATATGGATAAATGCGCGGAGGAGCTCTGGGGCCTCAATCAAGAAGCTCTCCGGTCCCTGGCACAGGAGCGGGAGCGACTCGCCGAGGAGCGTACAGCCTTCCTTCTCGAAAAGGCCAAAGCTGAGGAGGAACAAAGGCTTGCTGCCGAGAAGCAATCCGCGCGAGAAGGCGAGTTGGTGCAGCGGAAGGCCAACCTTGACAGCTACGAGGAGGAGCTTGTCGCGCACGAGGAAACACTTGGCGGGGCTCTCAAGGAAGCAAGGGATGCCGCCGCAACTGCAGAGGCCGCCAAGAAAGAGCTGGAGGCGAAGGTGGCGCAACTGGAGGCCAATATCAGGAAGAGCGGCGAGGAGCTTGCCGCGCTCAAGCGTGAGCGCGAGAAGGATGCTGCCGCCCATGGTGAGCTGCAGGGTCTTCTCGCTGAGAAGAACAAGGAGCTCAGCGCCGCCAAGGACTCCAACGCAGATCTCGAGTTGAATCTGGCTACGCTGACTCAGATGCTGGACGCCGCCAAGGAGCGAGAGGTGACCTTGTCGGAGAAGATCAAGGCCGACGAGGCGCTGCTAGCGAGCATCGCCGTTACCCAGAACTCATTTAGGGAGACGGTGGAGCATTGGACCGAGGGTCTAGTGAACATCGCCGCAGTCATCGACGGGGAGCTGGCGCAGCTGGGGATGGAGGACTTTGGGTATCCCTCTGATGAGCATCTCCAACCCAGCGCCAAGCTCAGCCTGTTCTTCAAGGGCGTGGCGACGGCACTCCAGCGACTCCGGGAGAGGATCCCAAAGCAGCTGGCCGACGAGTCACGCAGGATTTGCCCTCAACCTCACCAACGTCCTCAGATCCTTGCCGCCGGATGCTGATCGGGATGCGCTCAAGGCCATTGTCGCACCCATTGTGGACAAGGTGAGCGAGATCAAGAGGGTTGAGGGCGATCGCGTAGACTAGGCCGCCCATGCCTTTTTCTCCTTGTCGCTGCTAGTCATATTATAAGATCAATCTGTTAGAGCTGCGACAAGTTACTTTGTAATATAACTCGACAAGTTATTTCTGGTATCAATTGCTACGTTATTTCCTTTACTAGATTCCTTCCTTTGTATGTTTTTACCCTACGCTTTTAGGGAACTTGTCGGCGCAGGCACCCGAGCCGCGAGCGCTGAGTGCGGGACATCAGCAGCCTGCTGGCGGTGCCGCTTCCGACAAGAAACCTTGTCGCGACTAGATGCAGCACACTTAAGTTGTTGAGCGGACTCGAAACAAAGTAAGGGCGCAACTAGCTACGAGTTGGTTCCTCCGCGCACAGGTTTTCCATACAAAGCACGATCATTCGAGGAAGATAACTTAAAAATTTAAAAACTGATTGCTCAAACTTTGGCAACTTAGCTTTTCTGTCGTTTGGCAACTTAGCTTTTCTGTCGTTTGCTTTCCGGCAAGGCGAAACTTGCT